>NW_020525442.1:12500-119129 GCF_003368295.1 Carassius auratus | reverse complement strand
AAAACACTCCATTAAATCTCTTTGCTGTCTAGGAGAAAAAAACTGAGATATTAAAAACTTTTGTTGCAGTTGATTAGTCAGCATTTTAGGATAGATTCCATTTACATATTTATCAAGGATAAATCCTTAATTGTTTTTTCTGTAGCTTATGAAAAAATTTATAGACTTGTTTTACTTTCTGGAAAGCAAACATATATAGAAACAAGTCCTGACACTGCAGGGCCAGTGTTTCTTTCTCTTTAAACAATGACTTTTCAAAGAATCCTCACTGTCACATGCTATACTGCAGCTCCGTTAGATCAGTTTTGTGCTAGTTGTTGTTGGTTATGAAATATTCATAGATAAACATAAAGGGATCGCAAACTAGATATACAACTCGTACAAGCTGTTAAAAATTTTTTAAAAGAAGTTATTGGATTTAAAAGTATGGCCTTGGAGCCTGAAACCCTGTTACTGCAACACATCCTGGGATAGACTGCCACCCACCCTATGTTGGGTGGTGCCAGCGAGAGAGATACAAACAACGAGCCACAGGGGTCTCAGCAGGCTTGAACAAGCACATTCTTACTTTCCTATTGACTCTTCTTTTCCCCCTTCAATTTTCATTTAGAAGCATTCGAGGGCCGTTCACATCAAGGACGAGAACTATAAACATAGCAGCAAAGATATGTTTAAAAATCGTTCAAATATAAAAGAATAGCATAGCCACATCACAACTATAATGGTAATTGGTACAGAATGAATAGTTGTGGAATTCCCTTCGAAAAATAAAAAAAAATTCTCAGCTGTTAAATGATAAACATAGCCAATCAAAATCAGGGTTAATAAATAAATAAATAAATAAATACAATTCCTCAGTGCTAATTGCATGTTATTTATGGAGCCCCTAAAGGAACATGGTGGTAAAAATAATAATAATAAAAAAAAAAAACTGGGGGGAGAGGATTATTATTTTTAAGTCTCTCAACAATATAGTGTTTTCGTTGAGTTTTATTTTGAACTTGGACTCAAGTATAAAAAATGCATTCAGTACTTAGTTCAAGCATGGTTTTGGAACATTTTAAAACACTTCATGTAAAACATTGCAGGATCAAATTCAGTACAAACCTTATTAATAAAGGCATACAGACAAGCAGAATAGCCCAGAATATGAACGTAACCTGCTAAATTGCATGTTAAGTGTTTTATCCATAGAAGAAAGAAAATGCTCAATTAATGGCTTAAGGCACTGGTATAAAAATGCTGAATTTGGTATACAGTTATTAATAAATTATACTACATAGCCTACAGAAAGCAGGTAAAATTGTACAGAAAGCACTGAATTACACGTTAAATGTTTATCTACCATAAAGAAAATGTATCTTAATGAAGACAGTGATAAAAAAATTAATTTCTATAGAAATTATAAAAATATTTCTGTGTACATGCAAGCAGATGAGCTCAGAATATGAGATGAGTTGCATGATACACGTTTTATTCACAAACGTGGCTTAATATAAGACAAGTGAAACTTAGCATTTTCCATTCATATTCTAGGCTTGTCTGCTTTACTGTGTGCACCTGACTATAAGTCGCAGGACCAGCCAAACTATGAAAAGAAGTGCGACTTATAGTGCGACCAATGTCACAGTTTTAGTAGCCTACATTTATCCAAATTAAGCCTTTTTAATATCCTAAAACCATGCTTTGAACTCTAAGCACTGACTGTATCTTTTATACTTGAGTCCAAGTAAAAAAAAAAAACTACTTGTCTCTGTGAACGTACACTGTATGAACCTCTACAAACTGTAAAGTAAACAGGAAGTGTTTGTCCAAACTGGTTTTGGTGAGAGAACTAAAATATCTTTGTGAGAGAATGCAAAAGTTTTGCGAGGGAATGCAAAGTTTTTCAATGGAGCGCTAAAATTTCAAAAACATTTTTTCCTCCCACCCCAAATTTTTTTCGACCACCATGTCCCTTTAGGGGCTCCATATGTTTAACTGTGAGTTTATATCACTCAATTCTGAGAAAAATTCAGAACTGCGGGTTTGTATCACAAATTTCTGAGCAAAGGTTTTTGAGATAAAGTCAGAATTACCTTTTTTTAATCAGTGTCAGAATCAGGCTATCAGGCAGGTTAATACCAAGTTTGGACAAAATTCAGCCTGAGGCCAGTTGCAAAAACTTGTTAAGATGTTAAGAACTAAATTGACCAACTAGCAGTCGTCAGGGGGTAATCAGTCTTACTTTTTCAATACAAATTAGACCTACTGTATCTACATTTTTATAACTGAATTAAAAAAGTTATGACCAATCTTGAAGAAAAAAAAAATAGTTGACCAACTTTTTAAGACTACTCTTAACAGTTTATGCAACCAGCCACAACTAAAGACTAATTTTCGAAAGATGTTTAGAATTTGTATTTAAACTTGCCACACCCCACAGGAAGTTGAATCAGAATTTGAATTAAAATTTTGGTGTAATTGGAAAAGTTGAATTCAATGGGCAGTGCATTCTGGGAAAGGCCAATAAAGCCTAAAAACAGAAAGATATGTTTTTACATTTATTTAAAAATGTTAAATAAGGAAATCAAGCTTGAGTTTATGACAGACTTTCTTTTTCCTGTTAAAAAGGACACTTTAAAATGACATGTTTTTGTTTATGAATTTCTTCACATTGTACCACCTGTTCATTAGAATTGTACCAACTGAAATTCAGTTCCAATTAAATTGGAATCTAAAAGAACATTCTAAATTCAGATATCTGTCACACATGCTTGTCTTGTGTGTGCTTCTTAATTATTTATTTATTATTATTATTATTATTATTATTTTTATACATGTGTGGATCCTGTAAATCACTGAACAGAGTTATGTCATCCAAAGGTGTTAGATCCAGTCACAGTTTTGTGTTCTGGGCACGACTATTTGGTTAATTAAAATTTGACGCATTAAATCGCAACTCAATTAGACTCATTTATTAAATAATATCATGTCAGTTGCGATAAGATTTTATGATATTTTGGACGTCACTATCTTTGACATTTACTTCAGTCACTGTCACTATAGTTACAGGGTTATTCACAGTTATTGCTATAGAAAAGGTGATTAACTTTGGTTATTTGCTCATATAAAGTATGAATCAGAACAATCTGAAAATCACACCTGTTCATAAAACACAAAAAGCCCAAAACATCTGAGCATTTGTGCTCCATTAAACTATTTATAATAAGCAAATGTGTCAATTATATACTAGCATGAGTTCATAGAAATTATTTTGCTGGTTTAAACAGTCCAGCCTGAATATAATTTTAAAAGCACAAACTCAGCAGCTCAGAGCAGCATGAATAATTTACAGAATGCTCCACTTTGATGTTCATCACTGGCAGCTGCTGATTTCCTCATCATGAACCCTAGAGGAGCAACGAGAAACACACTCGTCCTCTTCAGATGCAGCTGTTGCCCGAATGAGCCTCTGCCCCACTGGATCATGCAGAGCTGCCCATCTAAATTCACTAATCTCTGCGCGGTGACACCAGGGCCTTGTGTTTAATTTGGTCTGACCTCACATACTCATCCTGCTCCGGAACCCAAGGTTAGAATATATGTTTTGGGAATTTCAGATATACATTGTTTTCTCACTCATTCTCTCTTTCTGTCTTTTTCTCCAATGAAGTAATATAGTCTAATATAGAAAGATTAGCTTGTTTTGTGCCAAAAGTGATATAAAATGGTGAGAAAAGTATTATATATTCAAATTAAATTATTATCAAGTTAAATTGTAATATACTTTAAAGTAGTAGTTCACAACATCAAGGTGAAAATTCAGTCATTAATTAAACTACTTTACAGCTCTGAAATAAAATAAGGTTTTCTTTATAAAAAATTTTTATAAAGCATTTGATCTTTATGTTTGACATGGTGTGGAGGCTGAAGATCACACACACACACACGCACACACACACACACACACACACACACACACACACACACACTCACACACACACACATATATATATATATACAGGTGCATCTAAAAAAATAGAATATCATGGAAAAGTTCTTTATTTTTTGTAATTTAATTAAAAAAGCTAACTTATTTATTCTAGATTCATTACACACAAACTGAAATATTTCAAGAGTTTCTTTGTTTTAATTCTGATATACATCTGATATATATTTGAGAAAAATATTTTTTTATTTTAAAAAAAATATTTTCTCAAAGATCAATCATAAAAGGATTTACAAAACAGAAATGTTCAAGATCTCCAAACCAGGTTTAATTATGCACTTAATACTTTGGGGCTCCTTTTGCACGAATACTGCTTCAATCCAGTGTGCCATGGAGGTGATTAGCCTGTGGCACTATTGAGGCGTTATTGAAGCCCAGGTTGCTTTGATAGCGGCCTTCAGCTCCTCTGTATTGTTACTTATCTTCCTCTTCACAATACCCCATAGATTCTCTATGAGGTGCAGGTCAGGTGAGTTGGCTGGCCAATCAAGCACAGTGATATCACGATCAGCAAACCATTTGGAAGTGGTTTTGGCACTGTGGGCAGGTGCTAAAGTCATGCTGCAAAATGAAATCAGCATCTCCATAAAGCTTGTCAGCAGATGGAAGCATAAAGTGCTCCAAAACCTCCTGGTAGATGGCTGCATTGACTTTGAACTTGATAAAACACAATGGACCAACACCAGCAGATGTCAAGGCACCCAAATCTCTGACTTCAGAAAATTCACACTGGACATTGGATTCAAAACTACAGTCTTCCTCCAGATTCCAGACCTTGATGAAATACTAAATTTGCTTTCATCTGAAAAGAGGACTTTGGACCTCTGAGCAACAGTCCAGTTCTTTTTCTCCTTACCCCAGGTGAAATGCTTCTGATGTTTTTTTTTTTTTCTGGTTAAAGAGTGGCTTGGTACAAGGAATATGACAGCTGTAGCCTTTACCTGAAGACGAGTGTGGTGACTCTTGATGCACTGACTCTGGCTTTAGAAGCTCTCAAATGTTCTTGAATCAGCTTTTCCTGACAATCTTCCCAAGGGTGTGGTCATCCCTGTTGCTTGTGCACCTTTTCCTACCACACCTTTTCCTTCCAGTCAACTATCTATGAATATATTTTGATACAGGACTCTGTGAACACCCAGCCCTTTTAGCAATGACCTTCTGTGGCTTACCCTCCTTGTGGAGGGTGTTGATGATGGTCTTCTGGACCGTTCTCAAGCCAGTAGTGTTTCCCATAATTGTGGTTGCATGTTCTAAACTAGCCCAAGAGGTACCCAGCATTTATACTCAAAATTAAGCAAGCTCAAAATGGAATATTCTAATTTGAGGTACTTTTAATTTTCCTAAGCTGTAAGTCGTAACTACCAGAATTAAAAAAACTTTTACACATTCTTCAGTTTGTGTGCTATGAATCTAGAATTTAAGAAAGTTTGCTTTTTTAATTAAATTACAAAAAATAAAGAACTTTTCTATGATATTCTATTTTTTGAGATGCAGCTATAGCTATATATATATATATATATATATATATATATATATATATATATATATATATATATATATATAAACTTTCATTGTTATCTTATCATTCTCATTAATATGATACCATGATAATTTTTTCAGGATTCTTTGATGAATAAGCTACTTTGATGAATAGAAAGTTCAAAAGCACAGCATTTACTTGAAATAGAAATCATTTGTCATTAGCACTGAAATATTGTGCACATTGATCAGAAAGAAAACATTTAATTTCACTGCTAAATATACAAATTTGGTAATTCTGGGAGGTTGCAGACAGAGTATGTGATCTGTCAAAATGTGGTTCTGAATGAAAGTTTAAATACGAGGGAGTGAATTATTGCTAACCTGAGTGGGAACATATCAATGAGGAGCACATTATGGCAAGAACAAATCATTCTGTGAAACTAGTGAAGCGAGAGCCGCGTTTATCTGATCACCCTTTTCTTTCCTTATGCATTTTTTAGTCTCCCACCCAGTGTTCGAACTATACCGTGTCCTCTGGGGGAGCCCACTTTTTTTTTTTTTTTTTTTTTTTTGGGGGGGGGGGGGGGTATGCACTTGCGTGTGCCTCAAATAAGGACAGCTACAAGTGAATGCACTATTATTAGATTTTATCGACACGAGTGCCTCAAAAAACTTACAATGACTTACAAAGATACATAACAGCTACAACTGTATGTATTACTGCAGCGCTGCTTATTTCCCCATTAATCCACTCCTCAAACAAGTGCGTGCCAGGTAACTTTTCAGACAGAAGAAGGTTGTTTGCATCCCTACAAGAGATGCTCCTCAAGCTTCCATCCTTAAAAAACAGCCATGTATATCGGTTCTTACAGTCTCTCCACTGCTGGCTGTTCCAGTTTAACGGGAGAGAGGACTCGGAGCAAGAGGGGTTAGGATAGTGACCGGTGTAGCAGAATTAGCGTGCACAAGAAGCATGACTGGATTTACGCCAAGTCAAATAGTTACAAATACCGTCCTAAATCCTAAACTTGAAAATACATTTAAGACGAGAGGTTTTTCAACTTGAAATGTAAAAACATAAGACAAAAATAACGGAACAACTGCAAGATGAATAAGAAAATAGAGTGTGAGAATCATTTTACTATGTTGCAGTGTAGCAAGAAATGTGTCGCTTTTTGCTTTCCTTACATCCAGGTGTGTTCGGTGTGTTTGCATGCAGCAGTGTTGCCAAATCCGCGGAATTTAGGCTACTTTGGGAAAATGTTTGATTAACTATATGGCTGGGTTTATTACACGGACCTGGCAACCCGAGAGGAAACAGACATTTAGAGGGGAACAGAATCGACTGCTACACCGGCCTCTGACTAGCTATTACTACAGCCAGAGATAACTTTTCTTCAGCTTCTTGGTTGTCACAGTGGGCGCGCGGCGGGAGGTCTAATAAGTGTTTGTAGCAAGTGAATCAGTCGTGCTATTAATGTCATCACTACACAATTTCTTCATAAAACCAAAATTAATTAAACTGCCTCGTTTTCTTTTTACAATTGCTATCATTGCTATAACTGCAGAATGAATTAAGGACTTTGCGCGTGATAAATGGCCTCCAACGTTTATTTTTTGTCTACGAATATACGACGTACTAAAGGGGAATTTGCAGCGCAGCGCCCCCACACATTGATGCTCATTACAAGAATAGCATGTATAGTAATCTTTATTTAAGTAAATTAGGTTTTAATCGCCGTCATGCATGAATGAATAATATTTTTGCTATTTTACACTTAATAATCCATCATGATCACATTGCACAACTGAAATTGTACTTCAAAATATTCATATTGTCAAAATTTTTTGAGACCCCCCAAAATTTCACATTTCTCGTTTTCAGGGGAGCCCATGTCTTATTAAGGGGAGCCGAGCTCCCCCTAGCTCCCCCGTAGTTCGCACTATGCTCCCACCCCTTTTACAGTATTTTTTCCTTGTTCTCACCCCAAGCTCTCTCAACGCGCACACAGAGTGTCAAATTAAAGAAACCAATGAAAGAAGACATGCAGGTGTGCGTTTGCAGCTCTGACAGGTTACTTGAGCAAAATTGTGCTCCTTTTCCTTCACTTTTTTGATTTAGTTTCTTTTTTTGTGTGCAAATAAAATCACAGTTGAAGACTTGGCCTTGCAGCACTTAAAACAGAGGTACTAAAATCAGAATCAGCTCTTAGCGACACAATAATAAATACCATTGGCTGCTCTTAATTAATGCGTCCTGAATGTAATTTCTTCCTGGTTGGAACAGTGAAGTGCTTTTTGAAGTCTGTTTAGCATTTTCCGCAGAGGTTAGCCAACAGAATGTGCGGTTTCATCAAAAACTGACCCCCTACATGGCTTTTCCTAGTTAACCTTAATTTAATCACTTGTTTGTGTCCATCAAACATGAGAGGAACAAAGCACATTTATAATATTCATGAACTGTTGTACTCCTGCTGAGCTGAAAGAAAGTGCCAGCAGTAAAGTGCCTCAGATCCAAGGGTGAAAAATTGTGATTGTTTACTCAATTTAGTCGTATTTACTGATTAACTAAATGCGTATGGTAAATGTCTGTTTTACCTGACTGACCATTTACCATATAACTACATGACTTGATTATTAATTATTTTACCTTTTATTTGTGTAATTTGGTTTTTGAAAGAAAACTAGTACACATTACATAAGCACAAAAATGTTTTGTTATCTTTTTAATATTTATTTATTTTTCATTTTACACCCAAATTGTCAGTACTGAAGTGCTGAAAAATCACATTCTCAATACTGTAATATACAGTCTGGATAGTTTAATTTAAAATAAATAACTGTATAAACAACAAATGTGACCCTGACTCTGAAAACCCAGCAATTTTTTTTTTTTTTTTTTTGTGATTTACTGTTTTCTACATAAAATCACCCCTTCATAAGGTAAAGAACATTCTGTGAAAACGTAACCTTGATATCTTTAATATTTTCTAAGACCTTGTAAATAATTGAAATCATAGTGAAATTAATGGTTGAAATAAAAATTTGATGCTTGTTATCTCATAATAGGATTTTGAGACTTAAGCCTGAATTTGCAGACAGGGTTATAAATAATATTGTGATCTTTATATATTTATAGTTAAATTACCTGCTTAATTTTCTTTATGCACTTCAAATTTTAATTCTTAATATATTAACGTTGATTTTATTATTGTTATTATTATTTTAGGTTGAAATATAGTTTAGAAATAGTTTAAGATTTCATGTGGTTCAGCCTTATACATTAATTTTGAACATTTTAATGTAATATGTGACAATGGACCACAAATCAATCAACCGTCAATTTTTCGAAATTGAGATTTATGCATAAATAAATAAGATTTCCATTGATGTATGGTTTATTAGGATCTGACAATATTTGGCTGAGATACAAACTATTTGAAAATCTGGAATCCGAGGGTGCAAAAAAATCTAAATACTGAGAAAATCAACTTTGAAGTTGTCTAAATGAATTCTTAGCAATGCATATTACTAATCAAAAATAAAGTTTTGATATATTTACAGTGGGAAATTTACAAAATATCTTTATGGAACATGGTTTTACATAATTTCATAATTATTTTTGGCATAAATATAAATCGATAATTTTGACCCATACAATGTTTTTTTGGCTATTGCTAAAAGTATACCCCAGCGACTTAAGACTGGTTTTGTGGTCCAGGGACACATATGTACAGTATGTTATTTGCGTATATTCTACAACACAGTAATGAAAAATGTCAGAACCAGATCAACATACTAGTGAAGAACTTGCCATGGTGACCTTAATATTAATATGACCTATGCCCTCAGGCTTTACATTTTTTAAAATGATAAATGTGAAACGTCTGGTCAAGGTAACTTTAACTGGTGCCAAAATCCTCAGATGGCCTCATATTGAATGTTAATGCAAGAGGTCATGGGATTCTATTCCAATTATTTGCCAGGCTTTCCTTAGACTCTCTGAAAGTTTAAGTGAAAAAAAAAAAACAAAAAAAAGTGAAAGTGAGGTGACATACAGCCAAGTATGGTGACCCATACTCGGAATTTGTGCTCTGCTTTTAACCCATCCTAAGTGCACACACACAGCAGTGAACACACACACCCAGGGATAGGGATGGGTATCGAAACCCGGTATTAAAATGGCCCCAGGGCTAAATTATGAAAGACTGTAGTATCAGTAAGATCTGACGGTACCAGTTCTGCTTTCGGTACTGGAGGGGAAAAAATTTATGTACTATGTATTTTTGCTTAATAATGTTATCGTGCACATTTTATCTCACGAAACATTTCTAATGTGCGATCATATTAAGACGTTTGTCTGTGAGATCTGTGAGGTCTCTCATGCGCGCCGCGGAGGCTGTCAGTCACACACACACACACATCATAACGAGCCCGGCGCCCGCACAGATATGAAAACTCCTGCTTAATAAAGAGTGACGATGGCGAAGAGATTTGCTTTATGATGTTATCGTGCACATTTTATCTTACCAAATATTTCTAAATTGCGATATTATTAAGACGTTTGTCTGTGAGATCTGCGAGATCTCCCATGCGAGCCGCGGAGGCTGTCAGTCACACACACTCAACAAGAACGAGCGCGGCGCACACACACGCAGGGGCCGTTCACATATATTTTGCACGCTCAAGTTCATTATTTCAAATGTAGGCGTGCGGTATGCGCTCTCATAATGGAAGGGAAGCGACGCGCATGCGGTGCGACGAACTTGTTTTTTCCAGGCGCGTACACACCGCATTGAGTTAAAAACATCTCAACTTTTCAGAATGCCGCAAGCGCACCGCTGGTCACGTAACTTCCTCACCTTTTCCGTAACAATGTTGAAAGCTCAGCCAAGATGAAGGAACAGCTGATAGCTGTATGTGGATTTTTTTATTAATTTAGTAGCAGTGCTACTGCAAGCAGTTTTTAGTGCTGCAAATCCAGTTATCCATTGCTGAAATTTCTGCGTCTTCGTGGAGAGAGCAGGTCATGGTTGCTTAGCAACGGCAGACTCCTCAAGAGCGCAAGTACCCGAAGGCTTTGGGGGAAAAAATCAGAAAGTGGCGTGCCTAGCGTTTTCCACGCATTTTTGAGACGCGATATGTGTACTTATACTTTTCAAAAGTGCATTATGTGCAGACAGAGAAATGCAAAAAGTTTTCGACTGCCTAACCCAATTTCAAAGTACCGATAACAATACTGTTAAAGTACCGGACCGTTAATCAGTATTGGTAAGAGTAGTAATACCGTTAAAACCTTAACGATACCCATCCATATTCAGGTAGCAGTAGGGGGTTCAGTGCCTTGCTCAAGGGCACCTCAGTCGTGGCATTGAAGGTGGAGAGAGCACTGTACATGCACTCACCCCACCCACAATTCCGTCCGGCCCGAGACTAGAACTCACAACCCTTCTATTGCGAGTCCGATTCTCTAACCATTTGGCCAAGACTTCCTTAAAGTCGTGGCCTAAAGCTGTGCTTTAACCGTCCTAGCGATTAAAGCACAGCTTTATGTCATTGATTCAGTCCTTCTCAATGCCTCTCTTAAGCACTCTTGGGATTCTCCCTAACAGATAGTGGCTTTGATGGCTGACTTGAACTCATTGGACTTCACTTAAAAGACTTTAGATGAGTGTCAGAGCTGACGGCTCTCGCACATCAAAGCACTCATATCTCAGCAGTCAAGGGAGGCTATCTGAAACTGAACCCCAGTCAAAACCCAAAGGCCCTCTATTTAAACTTGGTATTTTACCCTCTTTTAAAAACCGAGCCGCTGTCACAGTCTAAACTAAAAGCAGTTTTTTGTAGCCAGCTAGATTTTGAACCAACTGGCACGGAAGAAAATATCTAACAGAATGCCTCCTGAAATGGAAACTTGATCTACAGCAGAGCTAAAGAGTAAACAATCCAGTTACTGAGTGCATTTCCTCAGCCAGTTCTTCAGTAATGATTTTCTCTGCTCTATTTTACTGCATTGTTCTGACTCCATCTCAGCTTTCTGGTCATGTTTCCACAAACTCTAATGCGAAGCTCAATTGGTTTCTTGGAAAATCCATTGCAGGTAAAAGAGAATAATTCCTTCCCCATTACTTTCCAGTTACTCTTCTGCTCCATGCTGACAGTTTCCAGAGACCTGCATTCCCATGTATCACAATTTTTCTCACTGTTTGTCTAAAACCCCTACGAGCCCCATCTCTCAGCCCTCTGTGGACGATTGCCTTCATCTCTTTCAAGGTCTCTTGATTAAGCCATGTTCATAACCATCAGCCTCGTATTCATCATAGAAACCTCACATATTGGGTAGTTTGTCTGAACAACACAAAGAATGACATAAAAGTGTGATTTCTTTTATTATGGCCTCAATTACAGCAGTAGAGCTCAGCTGTCATCTTGACAAGGTGCTTGGCTGCACTAGAATTGTGATTCTTTACAGTTGGAATTATTGGTGATCTCATTCAATATAATGCTTACATAATGGCTCAGTGGGTATTATTGCTTTTTCTTATGGTGATTTGTAATATTCCTTGGTTGAATGTGAATGAAAAAAAAAAAAAACTAGTAATGATGGGAAGTAGATTTCTTCCTCATGCAGAGCTTACTGTAGGTCACAATAAACTTGCTGTGGGTCATTACAAGGGTGTTCTGTATGGTTAGTGTGTTTTTATGTGGTTGCTAGGGTGTCTTAAGAATGTTGTTTTGAGTGTTTTTTAGTGTGTCTAGGTGTGGATATATATTATCCCAATTTAAAAGCCAATATGATACTGTATAAAATGTGACTTTTAAAATGTTCCAAAATATTTATATT
This sequence comes from Carassius auratus, assembly GCF_003368295.1. Lineage (NCBI taxonomy): Eukaryota > Metazoa > Chordata > Actinopteri > Cypriniformes > Cyprinidae > Carassius > Carassius auratus. Next base: position 106,812 of record NW_020525442.1, on the reverse strand, counting down.
TTGAATAAATGTTCATTTGAACTTTTTTTTTCAATAAACAATCCTGAAAAAGGTATAATGTTTTCAACACACATGCATTAAAAGCATTAGCAATAATAATAATACAAAAAGAAAAACCACACACCAAAATTAGCATATTAGAATGATTTCAGAAGGATCATGTTATATAACATATTCCAATAAAATATTCATACTTTTTTTAAACATACATACTATTATCTAATATTATTTAACATTTGATGATACTAAAATATGTGTGACAAATTAGAATATTAGAATAATTTCTGGCAGATCATTGGAAATCGAAGACTTCTGAAAATTCAACGTTGCCATCAAATAAATAAATTGCATTTTAAAACATTAAATTGGAAAACAGATTTTAAATAGTTATATTTTACTGAATTAAAGGGCCGTCTTTTTTATTATTTGGTACTGTTCTCTAAGGAAAGCTTATAATGTCATCAAGAAAATAATTATGTGAAATTCTAATGTTTTAATATGGCAAAAACCATCATAATTTAGAAGTAATAAATAAGTGTTTTGACCCCCTCATCAGAATGCTCTGTCTTAACAGGCATGAAGGATTGTAGACTCAGAAGTAAATGTCCACTACTATGATTGGCTAATAGTTGTGTATGTTTGACAGCTTATGTCCTTCACAGATGACTGCTGTGATTTAGGTTTAAAGTACATAAATACACATCGCATAAGCATAAGTATATGTCAAACGATCTGTAATGACAGACAAAGCAATAGTGATCATGTAAAAAAAAAAAAGTTACTCACACTTGTGTGTTGTGACATTACTATCAGATCCAGTATAGTCTGCACAGGATTGTCTTTTAATTTCAGTCTTTCTAAAAATCCCACATCGAATTGTGCCTTGTTTATAAATGAACCTGTGGTGAAATTAAGTGAAAAAAGGTTATTCCACCAATGTGGAACTATATCCACTCTTAACTAATGTTGGGATTAGAAGGAAGGCATTGCAAAGACTTGGCCCACTTCTGCACCGTGTCTTGTCGTCTTCAGAGCATTTTATCATTTGATTTTGTACAATTTGTCTAGACCCCAGTGACGGGTAGGTTTAAGGGCGGAGTTAGATGTAAGTAATTTGTACAAATTCATAAAATGCGTACGATTAGCACAAATCTTGTGAATTTTTACGAGTGAGGTTGCACGAATTCGTATAAATTAGCCACCTCTTAAAATATGTATGGATTTCTGTGAGATTGGGCTGGTTGATCTTCTTCTGTGGAGGGGGTGCTTATTCACATTTTTTACATCATAGAATTGTAGATTAAACAAGCTGTAGTTTTGGCAGGCAAGCATCAATATAAGCTGTTTCTAGACTGATGAGAAAGTTTAGAATTTTGAAACTCACAGGATATTTTTATACCACAATAAGCTCTTATGTGTCAAAAGATCAAGGGTAATTTGATTTCTCAGTTTAACATTGTTTCTGAAAGCAATGCTAACACGTGCATATGCCCTACATATGTTAGTATGCTTTCAGAGTACATGTCCTCCCATAGCTATACATTCACACAATGGAAGTGGATGGCAAGGTTCCAGTGCCGTCACCACGGTTGATTTATAGGAGCAAAAACAATACATTGTTATTACTTTGATCGAAGATTTGCTATTCAGACAGGGTCTCCTCCATGCATAATGAAATTTATTCACTACAACAATCTCTTTTATCTGTATATACACATCCTCTCCTGTGCCCCAACTGTGAAATAAACTCCCTTTCAGACCATGTTCCCCATCTTGCCGTGACTGGGACTAAATACAGCACCATTTAGAGTGAGCGAATCATTCGAAAAATGCATAGCTGTTCCCTTGATGCTACCAACACAGCTAGCTGCCTGCATATAATCAATCATTCAGTTGGCATGCAAGTCATTTTCCCTCTCACGGAAAACATGTAAAGGCATGGCAGGCTTCTCACAAGTCTTCCTGTGAGGAGTGAAGTTACAGATCAAAGAACAATAGGTTTAAGTCTTCGTGATGAAAAGAAAATCTCTCAGCGCAGAGGTGATTGGAGGATATGCACATAGGGATTTCATTCATGATGGCAGTTAGCAGGCAGTGTTAAACTGCTCCAGCTCTGAGTGGCACACCAATGCGACACACTGCTAACTGTGAGCTGCGACTGGAGGTCTGAGGGGTTAAAGTGAGGTCAGGGGAATTAAATGGGGCTTTACGACCATCATGAAGATGTAATGTTGAGTCCTTGGATGACAGGAAGTCAGATGATCGCAATCACCTTTTGCTTTTCTAGATGCTTGGGTATGAGTGTGCTACATTTATTATTGTTCTCCGATGGCCTTCTTTGCTTGTGCTGAATGTGGCAAATCAAAGAGTCAGTGTCATACTCTAGTGGTGAGACTTATATTTTTGTGCATTGAATAATTATATCATGAATATTATGAGTGATCAAGTGCATTTTTTAAAGGTTTTAATACTTTGAATATTGATATATAGGAAACTTTAAGTAAATGGCATTTGTCTGCTAACAATTTAACCATTTTTTATTGAAACTTTTGTGTCATTAATATCAATAATGTTTTTATTACATTAAAAAGAACAGTATTTGTTTAAAATAGAAACTTTTTTGTAACAATTTAAATGCTTTTACTGTAATTTTTTACTGTAATACATTTTCAGTGTAATACAAAGAAATACATTTCGAACACATAATAATAATAATTATTATTATTATTATGGCAACAATGAAGGTAGAAATCTAATTTCCTAATTCATCTGTTTAATATAATCTAAAATAAATTTTAGCATTGATTATTATTGGTTATACTATTATGAATAGGCTGCATGCATTCTACAATTGTTAAAATTATATTTTTTTTTCACATCAGCTTCTCTTGAATGTGGCAAATAACGAATGTTATATAATGTATTTATTTATTTTTTTCAGTGACAAATAAATAACATTTATGGCCTCAGTTTGTCATCTTGTTCACAGTAGTGCTCAAGTAGGCCATACAATTCTGCACAGTTTAACATTTTCGTTCTGGGCTCTTGTGTACTCAGTTGACATGTACTTTGGAGAGATTTTGAAAGCTTTGGAGAAGTCTGAGTGCTGATGAGGAGCAAGTGTAAAAGATCCATCTGGCCTTTCACTCCCTCTGTCATTCATCAGCGCCGTCTGACAGCCTGATGCAAATCCAGTAGGATGTTTGTCTCTATTTTGACGCCACTCACAGAGAAAATGTTCCCAGGGCAAGGTGTCTAAAATTGCTTCAGAAATCAGAGTCTAAAAAAATGTTCAGTCAACCTCGGAATGGAACGACAGAGTATGAAAAGAGTCTTTCAGTGTAGCAACAGGGATACAAAACATGCAAAGACAACAGATTCATAATTAGAGATGCTAAAAAAGGGCCTTCTCATGGTAGGAAAATGTCTTAAGAAATATGCTTGTTGCAGGTTTTTATTTGATGCTGCACACAAATGATTACAAATTGACTGAGGAAAGCAGCTTTGAAAACCAACGCAAATGAAACAGTGTGCTGTTTCAAAAAGGTGTGTATGGAGGTGACAGTCAAAAAGGTGTGTAAATCATTTTCACTCAATCATATCTCTTCTGTGAACCAATACTATTCCAGTACTATAATTGCTGTTATAAATTATTTTCAGTTATGTTTTATACACACACACATACATATATATGTATATGTAATATTATTATTATTATTATTAATTAATTCATTTATTTTTTTGGTAAATTCTGTCCTTTTAATTAAAACACCAACTTAATCATGCTTTTGTAATATACACTGACGTTCAAAAGTTTGAAATCAGTAAGATTTTTTATTCTCATCAAGTCTGTATTTATTTAATCAAAAATACAGAAAAAAAATATTGTGAAATATTATTGCGATTTATAATATAATGATATCGGCTTCCTATTTCATCATACTTTTTAATATATTTATTTCTGTGATGCAGCACTGAATTTTCTGCATCATTACTCCAGTCTTCAGTGTCACATGATCTTTCAGAAATCATTCTAATATGTTGATTTATTATAAGTGTTGAAACTGTTGTGTACTTATTTATTATTATTTATTTATTTTTTAACCTTTGATTTTTCTTTTTCTTTGATTGTTTGATAAATAAAAAGTTAAAAAGAAGTATTTAATATTACATGATACTTCTGAAATCATTCTATAAATTTTTACGTTTGTGCTTTGGTCATTACAGTGTTTAAAAAATTGTGCTGCTTAAGATTTTAGTTTTTTTAAATATGAATATTTTATATGTCCACTTTGAAATGTTTGCAATTTAGTTTTTTGTGCAGTATAATGGTTTTGAATATATGAATTTATTTGAAAAAATACAATTGGCTGTTATCACAAAGGGTCAAAATACTGTATGTTAGATTAATTTGTCCCCCCTTTTCCAGCACTAATAGTGGAAATACCTTTAAAAGATGTGCCTATACAGAAAAGAAGAGTGACATCTAGTCCCTATATATCAAACCCGAGAGCAAATCCTGTCTTTCCTTTTAACAGTTCCTATACATCTGCACTCATTATCTCATAGGATCATGGTCTTTCTGTAGCTCTGTGCCATGCTTTTTCTGTCTCTTTGAGAGACAGATGGACAACGTTCCCAGTCTGCAGGTGAGAAGAAATCAACCCCCATTTTCTCCACGGCTCTCTCAACGCCTCCTGGATCCTTATTGTGCCACCTGGCACCGTGGCCGAACTGCTTCACGACACACATCAAAGCTTTATTTTTAGATGTCCTGTGCTGGGATTGGCCCACAATTATCTGAAGGCTCCCAGCATGACATTGTTGGGAATCAGGGGGGTTTAATCAGGAGTTAAATGAGAGTTTCCTATGTTTGTTTTGGTGCTAAGGAGGACCTCCAGACCGCTTGTTAACGCTGGCTGCATGGCAGAGTCTGACTCACTTCACTGTCAGCTCTCTGTTTGTATACTCTTGAAGCCCCAGGCCTGAGAACAGACCCCTGTGCCGAGAAAAGACCCCCCACCTTGTGTCATCTCCTCTCCTGTCTTTGGCAAAATAGTGGCTTGTTGCACAATATGCTGGGCTCTGACATCAACCACAAACCCGGCAAGCATGATTATGCACACACACATATTCAGACAGGAACTGCAGCGCACACACGCTGGAGAGGGCATGTGACAGGGCCTGTCACCTTACTTCCTGTGAACCTGGATCTTTTGCTGACAGGAACAGAAGGGGCAGAGGGGAGCAGGAGAGGTGTAAAACATGGTCATTCCTGTAGTTTAACTGATAGGTCTCTTGCTAGTCAAAATGTGATGCCGGAAGGTCAGTTGAGTGGCAGAAACATCAGTTCAGAGGTGCCCTGAATTCTCACAGGTTGTGACTTGGAATCAGTTTTTTAGCTAATTGTTTGGCTACTGTTGATTGTTGTTTGTCTATTGATACTGTAGCCATTTTAACAGCTCACTTTTGAGGAAAGAAGGAATCTTGTGCTTTTTTGTTTTCGTTCATTTTCTTGAGCTGGAGAAAATACACCTGGGTTTTAAAGCGGTCATATGACGTTGCAAAAAAGAACATTATATTGTGTATTTGGTGTAATGCAATATGTTTATGCGGATTAAGGTCAAAAAACACATTATTTTCCACATACTGTATATTATTGTTGCTCCTCTATGCCCCACCTTTCTGAAATGTGTTGATTTTTACAAAGCTCATCGTTCTGAAAAGTGAGGTGTGTTCTGATTGGCCAGCTATCCAGTGCATTGTGATTGGCTGAAACCTGAATGTTACGCCCCTTAACATACTGTGATACTGGTTCCCCCGTACAATGAAACAAAACCAACAAAACCCATTACAAAAGAGGCATTTGGTTGCAGGCTTGAAATACACAAGTCATATGGACTGCTGCTTTATGATTCTTTCAATGTCTTTGCTATTTTTGCAGCTTGACAGCATCTTTTCCCATTTGATGTCACTGTATTCTAAAATTGTGTTGTGAGACATCTTTAAACAAGGACTGAGTAACTGATGGTAGATTTTATTTATGGTTGAACTTTTTACAGCATCTGTTTTGGTTTAGATGCACTGTATACTTACTTTGGAAGAAGTGATTATCAAAGCTTGAGTCAGAGTGTGACGTAATACAGTTGCTGAATCACTTCAGGTTTTGATACGGGTATTTTTCCAGATTTCACCAGCACCACTGAGGTTTAACTGGCAGCAAACCCTAACTGGCATCGATCACAAGGAATGACATCATATTCTGTCTGCATATCCAATTTCAGGGAGGCGCTGGTGCATAAAATTGAAGAATGAGGAACAGGGTTGATCTGAACCATCTATAATATCAAACTCACCTACCCAACCACATACACACTCGCTTCTGAAGCTGTATTAACAAGGATCTCTTATAGATGCGATGTTTTTCATACTAAGATAATGATATATGATTTGCTGCACACATACATGAAACTCTTAACATTATTAGACAGGGTTTGGTTGAGTTTTAAATAAAAGGGACTAGTTAAAATGTCCTCACAAGTCAGTTTGAGACATGCTTACGTTTATGTGGCCTTTTTTAAAATGATTTTGCCCAAGTACAGTCAAACATAGATGCATTTCATGAATTAAATGAATTTTGTATTAAACATCCTTGGATGACTCCACAGGGAGGTTTTGTCAAATTTAGCTCACATCTTGGAAAAATGTGTTTCTTTAATAATAATAATAATAATAATAATAATAATAATAATAATAATAATAATAATAATAATAATAATGATAATAATAATGATAATAATAATAATAATAATAATAATGATAATAATAATAATAATAATAATAATAATAATAATAATAATAACTTGATAACTAATTATTTATTTATTTTTTTAATTGAAAATTAATTTTATTTTTTTATTTTTTGTGGGTATTTTGCTTTGACTTTTGTTGTTTTATAGTGAGTTAATGAGGTAACACTTTACAATGTTCCATTAGTTAACTATTAGTTAGCAATAGCATTATTAAACTTACTTTATATTAATTTCAACATTTACTAATCCATTACTTAAATCAAAAGTTTTTATTTCCATGTTATGGACCTGGCGTGAACATGAACTATATGAACTGTTGTATTTTTTATTTACTAACATTAACAAAGATTATAAACAATACTGTAACAAAAATACTGCTTATTGTTCATTCATGTTAGTTAATGTATTAACCGTTATTAACAAAGGGACCTTATTGTGTACTTTTACCAAGAATTATATTTTAAATTCCCTAGATCCATACACTCACACACACTTTTTCAATTTTTTAATAAAATAGGATTATTTTAATATTTATATATAAATATTTTGGTGGGTTACTTCACTGTTTTCGTTTTGTATTATTATGGTAGTAATAAGTATAAGTATAAGCACCAGTTCTCACTATCATATCTTATTAGCATGTCTATTATCAACATATTGGCTATTTATTAGTACTTAACATATTCTACACAATCATATTCTATTAATAAGCAGCAACTTACAAGTTTATTGAGACAAGTCATATGGTTTGTTATTAGTGAGAACTGGACCTTAAAATAATGTGCAACCATTATTATCATTATTATAATTTAATCATAATGAACCCATAATCCTTAATTCTGAAATATTATTTTCTATTATCTCATTACACTTCTAACTCAAATCAGGATGTAGGTTTTTAAGTTTTGCTATTTGTTCCTCACAATAAAACCTGAGTTCTTGTCTTGTCACTTTCCCATTAACGCATAAAGATTGTAAATATATACTGGGTGAATAGGCTGCAGTTGTGTCATAAACAATCACACAGACAAGCTAAAATTATTCTTGGACTATTGCGTCCATGACCTCGCCATTAACCTTTATTAGTTAAACAAATTACCAGTTTGAACTTCTCATTCAAGTTTGACCTCTCTGTTGTAGTAGTTTAAGCTTTTTAAATCAAAAGTGTCCACTGGGACTAATGCTGTTGTCGAGGAGCTCTGTTGAGAATAGAAGGAAAAGCTGAAGGTCACAAGAAGATGACCTACAACTTCATTGTATTTTTTTATTTTTAACTTTTTTTTAAAACACACACACACACACACACACACACACACAAACAGAGTTTATATCTTAGCATCCTATGAACCAACACTAGATGGCTGGAAAATATCAAGCAGGAATTTCCCATTTCCCCTCAAGCCTTTACTTTCCAGACACACCTGAAGAAATGAAGGAAATGAGTAAGAGAAGGGCACACAATGATTTGCGATGGAGAGAAAGAAGTGAAAGTAATGCCTTTCCTGTCCTTCATGATCCACTGGCCTCCACGCCTCGCTGGTAATACTGCTCATCGGACTCACACCTGAGTGGCAGCAGGAGGAGAGAGATGCTCCTGGGAGACTGACTGCTGAAACAAAAATAATTCTCTAACAGCACAGTCTACCCTTGCGTCTAATGGAAACATCCCAGTGAAGCTGGTCTGCATGATGGATGAGATGTTCAGTACTTTCATAGTGGCATCTTTCAATACTGATAATAGCAGACTGCAGTCAAGTGTACTATTGACCTTGCTTTATCTTACAGCTCTCTGTTCTCACAACACTTTCAGATTACAATCAGAAGTAGTGTTTCCATTTATCCAATTGATGTTTTGCTGTGCTCCACCTCCCTGGTTACTGTTGCTCACTCAGATGTTGGCTATTTTCAGAAATCCATCCATCCATCCATCCAGATAAAATAACATTATTTAAATGACATTGCACATTGCCTATTAAGTGTCGTCAGTCTAAAATCCACATACATGTTAGTGTTTAATTTTTTAAATAATTTATATATATATATCCTACAGGATTATTTTTTACTACCATACTAATACTGTGTTTGACCCCCTTTTACATCAGAACTGCCATAATTATATGTGGCATTGATTCGACAAGGTGCTGAAAGCATTCTTTAGAAATGTTGGCCCATATTGATAGGATATCATCTTGCAGCTGATGGAGATTTGTGTGATGCACATCCAGGGCACGAAGCTCCCGTTCCACCACATCCCAAAGATGCTCTATTGGGTTGAGATTTGGTGACTGTGGGGGCCATTTTAGGACAGTTAACTCATTGTCATGTTCAAGAAACCAATTTGAAATGTTTCGAGCATTGTGACATGGTGCATTATCCTGCTGGAAGTAGCCATCAGAGGATGGGTACAAGGTGGTCATAAAGGGATGGACATGATCAGAAACAATGCTTAGGTAGGCCGTGGCATTTAAACGATGCCCAATTTGCACTAAGGGGCCTAAAGTGTGCCAATAAAACATCCTCCACACCGTTACACTACCACCACCAGTCTACACAGTGGTAACAAGGCATGATGGATCCATGTTCTCATTCTGTTTACGCCAAATTCTGACTCTACCATCTGAATGTCTCAACAGAAATCGAGACTCATCAGACCAGGCAACATTTTTTCCAGTCTTCAACTGTCCAATTTTGCTGAGCTCGTGCAAATTGTAGCCTCTTTTTCCTATTTGTAGTGGAGATAAATGGTGCCCGGTGGGGTCTTCTGCTGTTTTAGCCCATCCGCCTCAAGGTTGTGCGTGTTGTGGCTTCACAAATGCTTTGCTGCATCTCAGTTGTAACGAGTGGTTATTTCAGTCAAAGTTGCTCTTCTGTCAACTTGAATCAATCAGCCCATTCTCATATGACCTCTAGCATCAACAAGGCATTTTCACCCGCATACTGGATGTTTTTCCTTTTTCACACCATTCTTTGTAAACCCTAGAAATGGTTGTGTGTGAAAATCCCAGTAACTGAGCAGATTGTGAAATACTCAGACCGGCCCATCTGGCAACAACAACCATGCCACGCTCAAAATTACTTAAATCACATTCAGATTGGAGTTCAGGAGATTGTCTTGACCAGGACCACACCCCTAAATGCATTGAAGATACTGCCATGTGATTGGTTGATTAGATATTTGCGTTAATGAGAAATTGAACAGGTGTTCCTAATCCGTTTGGTGTATGTATATATATATATATATATATATATATATATATATATATATATATATATATATATATATATATATATATACAATTCTGGTTAATGATAAAAAAATATTGTTAATTATTCATTATTAATGATAATAATTGTTTATTTTCCTTATTTATGGTTCATCATTGTTTAAGGTTTCTTAACTGCCACAATTGTGATAGTTTTTAACCATTTTAAGATTTTTATTTTTATTTTTTGCTGTTGCATCATTTAAAAAAAATGTCATACAGCTTTCCTTCACCATAGTAAAATCTGTATAAATTATATATATAAAAATAAATCAAATCACTGAATAGCAGCAAATAGCCTATTACTGCGTTGTGCAACATCAGATTCATTCTATTCAGTATTATTCTATTCATCATTTAGTCAGTTCACTTTTTACGAGGTCTTTGCTTGAGAGTTTGAATATTGTATGTGTGTATAGTGCCCTTAATTTTCTTGTGACTTTTAAAAATCCACATGATATTTTCAGGCTACTTGCATCGCTAAATGTCAGCTCAGCTCACCAAGAGAGACACCAACTGCACTTTTGCATATCTGACGGCGTCGTTGAGTTACTTTCAGTCGTGTTTCTCACCTCCCACCAGCAGGTTTGAGTAGTTCTCCATCAGGAGACATTTGAATTATGCAAATGAAGTAAATAATACACCACCCAAAGGCAAGTACTATCATAAATTTTGACTGTTTCAATTAATCTGTTGTGATCTAAATGAATAATTTATTTTCCAATAGTCATTTCAACATTGTCTTGAGTGCTATGACTTTGTAAAGGCTCTTTGGGGCATCAGATCAAGTGTATCTGTATCTTTCTGGAGGTTCAGTGGTGCTGGATGTAAGATTGACACAGAGCGGTTGAACTAGGTATTGCAATCCAAATTCAAAATATTGGAGAGGGTTTTTTCCGCCCTGCCCCTCCTCCTCAGACGCATTCTGGTTGCCAGATTGATGACACCAACAGGAACGAGCGCACTTGACAATGAATGAAATGAAATCCACTGTATTTTCTGCCAACTGGCAACCCTAATACAGTTGGGTAAACTGGCAGTGGGTGGGTTTCACAAACCAAATCAGAGACCGACATTCCATCCCTGAATGCACATTTTTAAGGGACTGTAGCAATGTTTTAGTATGTTAGCCTAGGTTGTTTATTAAATATTATGGTATTTTTATGCTTTAGTAGAGTCAAAAACATACAAACACAACCTGAAGAATAATTCACTCAAAAACATCTGTCCTTTACTTGTCAATTTGGACCCCACTGACTTTCTAATATGTCAAATAGATTAAACATTCTTCAAAATATTTCTTTTTATGTTCCACATACGAAATAAATCATACAGGTTAGGAAGGAGCATGGAGGTGAGTAAACGATCACCTAAATGTCATTTTCGGGTGAACTTTTCCTTTATGTACACTGGCTTCAGCCGTTATGTCAAGTGACAATGTTCAAATTAAATATTTAATCTATGGTCATTCTTGTTCCCTTATATTTTAGGGAATTACTGTAATTCTGTCTTCAAATCAAACTTAATTTGATTCCTAAGAATCTCTTTCACATGTTGTTCTAGTTCTTTGGGCTGTTCTAGCTAAGAACATTTTTGTCAAACCGGTGAAGTTTCTGATAAAAAGAAATGTGAAGCCCTCATAGATGTTTCAAAGAAGCCCTCTTATTTTGAAGCACTTATGACATTCTGCTGAAATACAGCACAAGCAGGCTGAGTTGAAAGAGAAACTGTAAAATGGAGGCTCCTGTTCAAGGTCAATGCTTTGACCTTGGTGGCAAAGAATTTAGTTAGTTTTTTCACAGCAGGATGTGGAAAGAGTGTGAGAGGCAGGAATCAGGGAGCCGAGAATAAACTAAGTTAGACCCCTTCGATCTGTCACTTAGGCTTTGTTCAGACAGGCAGCAAAAATCAGATAGTTCCGTATCTGTCCACAATCTGTTTAGTTCAGAGGTTCTCAACCTTGGGGACAGTGTCTGAACAAATGGATCCAATTTGATTACTTGCACAATGACAGCGCAGACATTCTGTCCTAAAGATTAGGTCTGAAAAACAAAAGCTGTGGCTATTTTTAAATATCTAAAGATAAATTATTGATGCATTTGAGTGATTTATAAACAGCTAAGACTGGTAGATCTTTTATTAGCATCAGATGTTAATGCTGCACATATTTTATAGACTATTTTTTAATGCATGCATCTCATTCCATCTCATGTCGAGTGTTTCATGCTATCTAGACAAGAGCACTTGACCGAAATAGATAAACAGCCCGTTTGATACATGTAAATGACTTTTATACAAAACATATGATTGATTTTCAAGAGATTCATTCATGGCAAGTGATTCGTTTCTTTAGTTGCTCAAGAATGCTTTTTATTTATACTGTTGAAACTGGAGTTCTGTGCATGTTTCACATACATTTCATACTTTAAATCAAGCATCCTGAATAGCATATCTTGGATCTGTTTGTGGTTCTAGCCTTATTTAAGAGTAATGAACCACCTAATCTCATTAAATCCCATCAAATTCTGATGTGTTTGCAATGCCTACAGTGTTAATGATTTATTTGCATAAAGTCCTCTAATTAAGAGCATTTAAATAAGAGTTTTGGCAAATGAATTAAACATAATGCAGTAAATGCACCAATATTTTAAACCATTACATTGGCAGAATCTTTTCCAGACTTCTAAGATGTCAATCAGCCTTTTCACTCAAATTGGTTTCCTTTGGTTTATACTTAATAGTGTTTAAAAAAAAAAAAAAACCTTTAACTGTTTTATTTCTTACTTACCTTGAGTAATATGGTTGAACAATTAAAGGTACAGGTTGTAGGACCTGCCACTAGAGGGCGCACTATCAAAACAAAAACAATCGCGTGGTTTGATGACGCCAAGAAAGAGTGTGGAATGATGGGATTTGTTGTCTTCTACCCAACTGCTGATGGCCATAAATCAGATGGAAAGATAAATCATGGATTTAAGTAGATTGCATACAAAGTCAATGCAAAGACATGATCAGACGCGATGCCCCGCATTTGGCTTGTATGCCCTATAATACTAATCTTGTTGGTCATTATAAAAGCATACATTTTCTGTAAAGATACGAATCAAAACAACGCACCTATCGAGTAAAACAGAAGTGAGATTAGCATCTCTTTCTAGTTTGTTGTGAAGCTACTTCCGCATTTGTCCACGACACTGTTGTCATGTGTTCATCAGTAAAGGCGGTAACAAAGGGTAACTAACGTCACTGACAGGCGACTGCACTGCCTCGTGTCACTGTTTAGAATGGGAATTTTCTCATGATTTACAAGTAGTTGAAAACATTTGATATATTGTAAGTAATCAGCTGGACATAATATATAGCACTAGCCTAGTGGTTTTCGGATATTTTACTACAAATACCTTACAAATTGTACCTTTAAGTTAGCTGAATCAAAACTAAATATTTAAAATATTTATAACATTTTATATTTGTAAAATTATAAAAAGAGATCATTTATAATTATTTCTCTTCCAAATTATATCTATGTAATGAAGGGGTAACGTGGTTAAAATGTGGAACCTAATTATAAATTTATTTGCACATTAATAATAGTTAATACTTTTAAATCAGCAAGATTGTCAAAACTAAGACTAATTGATTTTAATTGTTTGGTCAAGAAGGGCTAGAGTTGTGACAGGCCAAAATCACTATTTTAACTTAATGTATACATTTGATGAGTATAAAACCACCTGCTTTTCAAAATGTCGCCAAAAACCTTATTCCAGTATTTCTCGAAAGAGAAGACTATGTTTTCTCATCCTACAGTTGTTCCAAAGACAAAGTCAGAGAAAGATGCATTTATTCTCATAACCTTTCCAGTGTTTGTTCCCAATTCCAGTTCCATCTTCTTGCTCTAGAGCTCACAAGAAAAGCGCTGGGTTATGTGTCCCCTACCCCCATTCACCCGCTTCCACTATTTTCCCTCTCTCTTTCTCTCTCTCTCTCTCTCCCTTGATCTTTTCTTGAATGAAAGTGCAGTGTGCTGGGATTTCCTCCACCCTGTGATTTTTAAGATCTTGGCAGCTGTCGTTTTCCAGCATGGAGAACAAAATGAATTATGGGAGCCCACCAGAGCGTGATGCTCCAAAATTAATGAGATACAGCAACACATTAAAATTGTAGGTCTGCATTCCATATCAGCAGAATATATAGTTAGAAAATCCCTTGTTGAACAACATTAAGATGTGAGATGATGTGAGAAGTTGGTCTCTTTAAAAACTTTTTTGCTTGAAAATGGCTTGAGAAACAACAATTAGATGCTTGTATGGCTTATTTAATATGACACAGTGCCGAGTGTATGCATTGCAAATTACTATTGATTCGTACCTCCTTATGTACAAGGTCTAATGTTTTAATTTCTATATTGTTTTTTCATGCTTTAAATAGATAATGAAATTGCATTTCACCAAATTGTTCCCGTTAGTTGATTATGTAAGAAGGCCAGGGACATAAATGAAGACAAAGGGTGCAGGAGAGATGTGCTTTCTGGGCTAAAGAGACTCACTTTCCTTAGCTGGCTCATAAAGTGTTTCTCAGAGAGTAGGTTACCACGAGGCCATCATAAGCTTGTTTCACATTAATGTTTGAGGATTTCCTGTGTCTCTCAGCCAGTCCCCTAGAGAGCCAATCTTGCCATGTTCTGACTCTGATGGGCCACCATAGAGGCTTCTAAAAGCAGAGCAACAGGAGAGCTGTCACATTTGCGATGGTGCAATCACCTTCTGCAAGCTTTCTATGAATGCTATGCGAGGAAATGCTTTTAAAACAAATATTGCCTCCTGAGTGACCTTCATGTCTGCCATAATCTCTGCTCTTCCATGCATTCTCAAAACAGACCCATTAAAAAAGCAATAGTTTTCCCAGAATCTGTGTTAGATTAAATATTGCCATTTTGACATTTCCTGGTTCCAAACCCTGAGCAGTTTAACAATTGACTGTTTGAAGCAAATTATGCTATATATAGTAGGTGCTATGGTATATGCTGCAGTTAAACTAGATTTTGGGTAGTTAATTAAGAAGATGCAGATAAAGCTGTGCATTCATGTTTGAAGCTTTGTACCAAATACATTTTCTATTTTCCAAATATGCTACAATATCACATGTTTCACCTTTCAATGTTTTCTGTACAACCATTCACAAAGACTATTTTCAGTATTTGCAGTTTTTCTATCTGATCTTATATTGCTGTGGATCATATTTTCTGAATGAAATCCATTTCTTGTTTCTTACAAATTTTTTAATACTTATTCAAAAAATAGTGCCTGTTTTGCTGATTAGTATGACACATAGTGGAAAGTCATGGCCTTATAGTTAGAGATTCTGATTCGTAATCCAAAAGTTGCGAGTTTGAGTCTTGGCCTGGCAGGAATTGTCAGTAGGGGGGAGTGAATGTACAGCGCTCTCCCCACCTTCAATACCACGGCTGAGGTGCCCTTGAGCAAGGCACCGAACCCCCAACTGCTCCGGGTGTGTGTTCACGGTGTATGTGTGTTCATTGCTGTGCTGATCATACAGCCAATACAATACAATACAGTAGCCCAGTAGTGTACAGTACAATAGAAAACAAGCCACAACACAACAAAATCAGCACAACACAACAGAAACAACTTGCAACACAATAGAAACAAGTCATAACACAATGAAATTAGAACAACACAATGTAAACAAGCCACAAAGTGGCCACTTTAAATGTCAGTCAGCTGGCTAAAATAAGCTGGCATTTGAACCAGACTTTATGTCGATACTGAACATAAACCTGGCTGATTGATACTCTGTCAAGGACAGTATGTCATCTTGGACATCTGCAAGGTTTTTTTATATAGCTGGAGGCAATGACATTGTGTCCTTCAGTGGAGGTGAAGATATTGGTGGCAGTGGTAGCATGGAGCTCAGATTTGTCGATGGAGGGCTTGATGTCAGTGACAGATGGGATGTGGGAAAATTAGAGTAGAGTGTTATTGGAAAATAACTCATTTCAGTGGTGTACACAATCATAAGTTGATGAGTTAGATTTAGCCTTAAAGAGACAGACTACTATTTTCCAGCACATGCTGGAAATTTATTTGAATTTTTATTTTGCATTATTCTTTTCATGAAAAATGCAGTGATAACAGTAGTATTGTGAAATATTATTACAATTTAAAATAACAGTTTTCTCATGTAATTTATTCCCTGTGTTTTCAGTGTCATATATGATCATTCAGAAATAATTCTATTATTTTATTTTGGTTATTTATTTAAAATATTTTTTGTAACATTATAAAAGCCTTTTATGTGACTTTTGATCAATATAATGCATTCTTGCTGAATAGAAGTATTAATTTCTTTGAAAAATTGGACTGACCCCAGATTTTATGATGCTACTTTATTATGATTTTTACTTTAAAAAGCTATTATTATTATTGTTATTGACATACAGAGTCATATAGTTGTGATTTACATTTTATTTAATACATTTAGGTGAACTTTAGCTTCTTAATTTGAGCTTTGGTTGTAATTTATTTGGTATTGATGTAATGTTTGATTGGTTCACAAAAAATTATTTTGAGTTTAAACTATAATGGGCAGACCTCCTGCTGTACTGCTGGAGACCCACTGTTGAAGACCTGATTTATGTTTTTTCTTCTAATTGTTTCTTTTTCTTTTCTTTCATTTGCTTTGCTCTTTTACTATAACCACAAAGTGCCATATAGAAAGTATTGTTGATAAGTGTGACCAGTATTAAGATAATGATTGTAATTAATTTGTGTGTTTTTTAGTTTATATAACATTGGCTTGCAGTTTATTAGATTCTACATCCCGTATCTCAATTTCACCACTGACTTTGATCGTCGTGTAAAATGTAGAGAATAACTTTTCTCAGGAGCTTGCTTGTTTTGTACAGATGGCTCTGAGAGACACTTATGTCTAATCAACGAAGATTAATAGCTTCAGAGAGTTATGCAGTTGTTACAAAAGAGAGAGAGACAGAGAAAAAAGACAAAAAAGATGACGAATCTCATTCCCAACAGGATTAAATTAAAAATGAGTGTGCAACACTTAATTATGATCAAGATGATTACAGATGTTAAATATTTAAAAGCCATGAGAACTTTGTCTTACAAACGTAATGTACTGTGCCACTTTTAGAGATGCATATGAGGATAACATAATATGCCTCTGGTTTAGTTTCCTGTTTAAATTAGTTTATATTTTCATAAGTTTACACTATATTATTACTTTTGGCTTAAGCCATTTGGAAATATAAATATGAAGCTACATATATTCGGCTGAGACTTACAACACTGTAAGAAAAAGAAAAATGCATATACTTACTTTATCAGATAATATTTACTGATGTTTCAAACAAGATGGAAATATATTGCAATGAAGTAGAAATCATTATGTACATTATTGGATCTCAGTTAAAGGCCCTAGTTCTGTTTTTGTGAAAATAACAATCAATCAAAGCATCTCTGACATGATACACATGAATTGGCCCCTAAACCAAGGCTTCGTGATTTAGTGAGAGACAGGGAGAAAATGAGAGGGAAAGTGCAGAATGCAAGGAGAGCCCCATGAGGTTCATCTGAACTTTCAAAGAAATCCAATTAAACGAGGGAGATAAAGAGGCAAACACCAGCAGGGTTCCCTTTGTCTGCAGCTCTTTTCGTACAAAGTGCTATTTGCTCACTGCATTGCCAGGAGACGTTAGAAAAAGAAATTAATGAATTAATTAAAACAATTATAAATATAAATAAATAAATAAATAACAAGCCTGGACTGCTGCTTTTGAAGTTTGATGTGTATTTTTTGTGCATGGGTTCAAAGTGAACACAAACCGTGGTGATTGGCAAAGCAAAATGAGCTTCCAGGAGCTTATCCCATCTGCTAGTTTTCAATGAGTCGTGATATACCTTTTCTTTGCATGTGACATGAGACATGCTCACTGGATCCTAAAATAACCCAAGGGGAGGAAAGCCATTATTCACACAGGTCTTGTGCAAAGTTGTGTAAAGTAAAACCAGAGCGAGTGTTTGTCAGTAATTTCAGACTTAAAAAATGACACACTTTGTTATTTGCACTATTGATTTGAGTGACAGTGGATGATATGCATTTCATTAATATTGAATTTATGTCTTAGATTCTATTGGTGTTTTTGTTGTTGTTCTGATTGTTTGCCTTATTTTAGGGCCATGTCTTTGCAGTGATGAATTACAGACTAAACATGGATGGATACACTTCTGTTTTTTTTTTTAGTTTTTTTTGTATCTTGATTGTCTATTGCTCTGTTGCCGAATAAAAAATAAATTACAATTCATAAAGAAGATACAGCATGTGTGGACCTGTTATCTGAAAGTGATGATTTTTCTTTGCAGTGATGAATTACAGACTAAACAAACAATGAATGGATGAATGGATACAGTAAATAGACAGATGGATACCATGGATGGGTGGATAAATGCACTATTGGTGTTTTTCTTGTTCTGATTGTTATTTTAGGGTCATTTGTCTTTGCAATGATGGATTACAGGCTGATGGATGGATGGATACAGTAGATAGATGGATGCAAAAAGTGCATATATATATATATATATATATATATATATATATATATATATATATATATATATATATATATATATATATATATATATATATATATATATATATATATATATATAAATGCACGGATAGATAGGTGTGCATGTGGATTTTAGACAGGTGACTCTTAATAGGCAATGTCATTTAAATAATGTTATTTTATCTAAAATTATATGTGGATGGGTGAATGAATCAATGGATTGATGGATACAATAAATAAATAGATATAATTGATGGTTTGATGAAATACAGTAGATGGATGGATGGATACAGTAAATAGACAGATGGATACAATGGATAGATGGATGGATGGATGCACTACTGATGTTTTTGTTGTTATTCTGATTAATAATTTAGGGTCGTTTGTCTTTGCAATGATGAAATACAGACTAAATGAATGATAGATGGATGGGCAAGTTTATTTATATAGCACATTTCGTACACAATGGTAATTCAAAGTGCTTTACATAAAAGAAAGTAAAATAACCATGAAGAAAAATAATAACAAAAATAAAACAAGCAATTTTAAAACTTTTAAAATGATTAAAAAAATGTACTTAATTAAAATGAATTTAAAAACAGTTAGAAAATGATTTTACATAAAAAAACTGTGAAATATAGTGGAGTCAGTTCAATAAATGCAAAGCTAAACAGATGAGTTTTGTGTCTAGATAAAAGAATAAAAGGAAGGATAAATGCAGTAAATAGATGTATACTATTAGCATGTACATTATGTAACATTAATTCAGTTGCATGTTCATGTTATTTGTTACATTTATGCTACCATTTCAAATTTTTTTTATTCACCATATCTCATAACTGGAGCATTGTGGCCTGTAAAGAGGCTGGTGCCGTGGGGTCTATGAGAACTGTAATCTGGCCTTGCAAAGGGTCTGCATGAACAGTGAGGGCCGAGTGATTTATGATGCGTAACTGATGCCAAAAGCTGTGGCCATGAGCTGCCAGTGTGGCTCCACTCTCCTCTATTACTGGTCAAGAGCCATGGCAACAGCGGACTAGCAATTCCATTATGAAAGGCTGGTCTTAATGGAAATAATTTATGTTGCATAGATTTGAAACTGTATACAGTCAAGAGTGGTATCTATCTCATATAGACTGTTATTAGGTTAAACACTGATGTGGTTAATGTTTGTTTAGTTAAAATACATTCTTCTGTTTCAGTTTGATGTACAGAGTCAAGAAAGTTAAAGGCTGTTTCCCCCAAATAAATAAATTAATACATACATACATTCTCAACCAGTGGTACCGTAAGTCTATGGCATGATAACAAAAAAATGTTTGCCCTTCAAGTGTACTCAATTGTTGTTAGAGTCCTTGTGAAAATATTTTAGATTATAATGGACATAATAGGTTATAACAAAGACTGCATTATTTCACAGCACTATAGTTTAGATTAACAAAGAGGCTCCCAAGATATTTCTTTTAGATTCTGAATTAAATGAGTTTGACTTTTTTTTTTTTATCTTGGAATTCTATATGAAAATAGCCCCTTTCAAGCTATGCAACTGAATTTGAATAAAATCACTCCCGGGATTAATAGTGTCCTTTGATGTTATGAAATGGTTAATTTTACTGCAGCACACGTCTTCCCTCATGCTAATAACTGACTTCATCTTTTGTCCCTGTCTGGTATGCTCTCCATTCTGTGATCTGTAGCTTGTCTATTTCTTGGGTCCTCTAGAACCACAGCCTGACAAGCTCAGTGCTTTTACTCTAATCAAGATAATTAATAATATGGAAGTGTTGGCATGCTATTGTGTTTGAGTGATGACAGTTCACAGAGTAGTGTGATATAGCTAACTGGTTTTTATGTGACAGTGTATTGTGCATGCAGCTCTAAATAAAGTTATGATTAAACATGCTCTAAAATATTATATCTTTCATATTATATAGCATTGGGGAATTTAACATTTTTTGTGATTTGGTTCATTTATATTTACATGAAGTCTTTCAAAAAGAAACTGTTGATGATTCAAGTCTCTTTAGAGTAAATGTATCTCTTCAAGTTAGTTGTAGATTTATTTAAACAATGAGCATTCATCATGGGCTTATTGGGAAAATGTGTATCTACATTTTTGCTCCACATGTCCCTTATGGATGAACTATGGTAACCAAAATTAACCATGGTTTTGCTACACTAACCATTGTTTATCCTTGGCATTTGTAGTAAAACTGTGGTTATACAAATGGAAATTAATACACCCGAAAAACATGATTATTACACTTTTGGTATAATAAACCAATGGTTAATTACAGAAGGGGAGTACAGTACAATTCCCTGTGATTTCCAGCTCTAAGGAACTAGTGGCTGTAAAACACCTAAAACGTTTATTCCATTTTCTGAGTTTTTAAGTTAACTTCTTTCCTGAAAAGCTGTTGTTTTTTTAACTTCTTTTAATTAAGAGTAGTTTATCTCACCAAGTCAGGTTTCCCTAACACTGATAGTGCGGTGTTATATTTCTGTGGTAAACAGACCTCACTGATAAAGACTTGGCTCACAGTTCCTAATAAGAATGAAAGATTAGTCTTTGCCACGGATCCATCAGCCTAACCAACAACTTCTGAAACACCAGAGAATTACAATTTCAAAGGAATTCATTCATTTACCTTGTCTCCTTTGCATGAATCTCGTCTAGACTCTTGATATTGAGTGGACTGAACATCTTAACTTCAATCTGAACCAATTAGGGCTTTCACAATAAGTAATTGGTATTCTGATAGGCGCCTGGTGGACTATACGTGGGAGGCTGCCTTGGCCATAGAGAGTTGAACTTAAGTGGCCCAGATGTTTCATCAATCAGTAAGATAATAAGATATCAAAGGGCCCCTCTGGGACGGTGGTGATGCTCCACCAACTCTTGAATTTTTCTTTTTATTCTTCATGTATGCCCTGCTTTAATAAGCATGAAAAGCTGATTTACTTAACGCTGCTCTTCTCGAAGGCCATGGAAAGAGAGAGACATTTGGGTTCAGTGTGTTAGGCTCAGTTATCTAATTTATATAGGTGGCTGGGAGTTCAATTTTGCAGCCCAGCAGAGCTTAATCCAAAGAAATTCAGTGCATGAAGTAAGAGAGCGGATTTGCTTGGGGAAAATGGGCTGTGATATTTAGCACCACCATATTCAATGGCAGCAGAGCTTGTGTAAATATGTTTTCAGTGCACACTGGGGCTGCACTATCTGCTGCCTGGATACTTTAAACTGCATGAAGCACAGCTAAGCTCCTTCTGTATCTTAATGTTATTTTGGGGCTGCAAACACACCAGAAAACAAGGCATTACGTAAACCAAGGCAATCGAGTGCACAGATTGATGTAAGGCCTGTTTATCTACAACAAGACCTGCTGTGTGACGAAAACATGGTCATATGGTCCTGTTTACACCTACATTATCCATATTGGATGATTTTAGATGGGGTTTCCCAAATGGGGTTTCAAAATCAAATGCAACATTAAATTAAATGGTGTGTCACAATTATTCAAAATAAAATGGAAATAGTAATGTGTCTTATCAAACTGCGATTATCAAAACAAAGGCTGTGGCAAAGTAACTTTGTTCTTTTTTCCTTTTGTCTCAGCATTATAAGACACTTTCATATGAAATGAAAGTTTAATGTTTCAATCAAAAATTCCTTACTATAATGCAGTCGCATTATATGCCCCAAAAATCAATCATTCTATCGAACACAATTTAATTTAAGACCATAACATGCAGTCCTATACATCAAAATAATTTTTAAATAAAAACTATCAAAATAATACACCTTCTAGAAATAAAAAATAAAAAAAGTGTGTCATATAACCATTAACCAACACCAGAACTATGAACGTGTTGTTAAATTATTTACATTTTTAAGAGGTTCATCTGACAAAAGTTTGGCAACACCTAGTCACAGTGCATTCTGGGACAGAAGTAGCATGCAGTGCATTAACAAGGTACAGTACATCTACAGGTATGATGGTCCGTTACATTATTATACATTTTGAGACATTTGAGACAATCAAATGGGATTTTAAGTTATATGTTCCTTTTTTATTTCTTTCTGAAATGCATTTTTTTTCATTATATGTATTTCATAAATTTTGAAGGGTCTTCACCACATGCCACTGTAGGATTGCCTTCTTCATGTAGGATGCATGCAATGCTGCTTTATAATTTGACCTATTGGAACAGACTTTATGTCAGTAGCATTCCCACAATGCCTTAAAATGCTGTCTATGGAGGCAGCTCACCAGGCATTGAAACCGAGCTATTATTTCTTTATAGCCCATAAACTGTGCAGTGCAGTGCCAGTTTAGCTGAAGGTAACCGACTTTACCTCATGCTGTTTACTGCTTATATGTGTCTTGATGCCTTTTTCACTGTTTTTGTCGCATCGATTTTGAATCTTCCGACATTTGGCTTCCAACTGAGAGTGTTTTGTCCCAGCTTCTCAGTATCGGTAAAATGGCTAAGGACACAGACTCACTAATTGAGGTCACAGGGTCTCTCCAGCGGTGCTTATCTCCATAGCCTTCAATCTTGTTCTTTATAACATGTTGAAATGGAGAAGTCCTCCAGGGGTAACCTTTGAAATTAAAAGGCCCATAATTCTACTGATATGTGTCAGTGCCTATCATTAGAGGCGGGGCTTGTACTGTATATGTGTATGTATATGAGTGTATGGCCATCTCCTCACCTGTCCCTATAAAAGCTGCAGGTCCCAGAAGAGATGCCTTCATTGCTCTTCCATCCCAGAGCACAGCCTCTTTTTCCATTTGCGTGTCAATGGAGATGTCAATCAAGGTGTCCCTTGGCCATAAAAAAATATATCTATCATATTTCAGAAGATGAATCTCAATTCCAGGGCCAAAAAATCTGTCTCTCAATGTGATGCTGCTCCGATGGAGATTTTATGATACAACTCTCCTTCCAATCTTTCCTCTTCAGCCTCATTTACACATCTAATCTCAGAATCTGCTGAATGCAAATAGATATCTCCTGACTGACAGACATGCAGATTAATGGGAGATAGGCTGGATGGGTGATTGAATGCTTATATTCTTGGAGTGATATATTCATTTGCATTACACATTAGACATAAGCAGAATTCAGAGATTTCTTGGTAGTCATTCGTCATGATTTGCATGAACTACAATTTACAGTGCATTTAGTCAAGATAATGTATTGCTAATGCAAAATGTTGCAGAAATTGTGATTCATGAAGCCATTCATACTTGTGTGAAAAACATACAGTCATTGTGCTAAGTGTTTTTGGGGTGTATTTCTGGTCTAATAGTACATGATTAACGAATATAGCAATATCAAAAGGCAAATGCATCATACAATTCAGTATTCATTATTTTAAATGTAATTGTTTTTAAATAATGGAACTGATGGACTTTTGAAAGCAACATTTGTGATTTAGGGCTTCAAAAAATGCAAATGCAAAGTAATGGAAAGAGGCCGGATCTCTTAGACTTGTATTTGTTTGGTATGCCAGGAACATTTTTAATACAAATGATGAAAGCTGAAAATGTCTGATCTGACAGGAGGCCCTAGTGGTCAGTTTGCTCTAAATTGTTAGCTTAGGTTTAATGATGCTTAAGGGATTTGAGGCCCCTAGCAGTCTGAGGACCCAGGGCCTCCTGATAGCCATTTCTTTTAATTTGTGTCTTCTTTAAAGGGTTAGTTTGCCCAAAAATGAACTTTCACCTTCATGTGGGCCTTATAATAGAAAGCCATGGTCTCCAGTGCTTTTTAGTCCCCAACGTCCTTTAAAATATCTTATATTGTTCATCACAGCGGAATGAAAAGCACAGATTTGGAATGCCATGAGTGAGTAAATAATATGAACTGATATGAATAAGGTCAACTATTCCTTTTAAAAACATTATGATGCAGGTGATCTTGGTTTTACAAAACAATTTTGTTATCATACTAACTCTCCTGCTGTTCAAAACCTGTATGTCTTACTTTCTTTTGTGGCAAACAGAAGATATATTTTGATTGATGATTGATATTTTCAGTGCAATTATGATTATGATTATGATAGGGACTGGAGTGTTCAAGCTTCAAAAGGGATACAAAAGATATACTAAAAATAGCATCAAATAGTCCATGTGACCATGTGACTAGTCTATGTGACCACATTTCTGGACCATTACAGTCCAGTGAGCTGTAAACTGTGGCAATCAGATCATTTAATCAGTATTATTGAATTTTAGAACCATATCAATCAGATACATATAAACATCAGTTGTTCTGCTTAACAATTTTTTTTTATTTGTATATATATATATATATATATATATATATATACACATATGGAAACTGTGATTTATTTATTTATTTGGGTTATTTGATGAATGGGAATAACAGCATTTATTTGAAATTAAAATCTTTACTGTCACTTTTGACCAATTTAATACACCCTTGCTGAATAAAAATTTATTTTGTGTTCTTTCTTTCTTTCTTTCTTTTTTTAAAAAAAAGTTTGAATAGTGTATTTAACAGTCTTCATCCCATACTGCTGCTATTGTTTTAGATAACATGCGACCCTGGATTCAGGTTGCAGAGAGATCCACATCAAGAGATTACCTTGGATATGTTTCTTGTGTAAGATGTGATGGGGCTCTCCTCACTAGCCTTATGTAGGACCCAATGGAGACCATTTAATTGACATAGACTTTTCATGACCACAGGATGCCAATTGAAGCCTGGCTCTCCTACCAGCTGAGTGCTGTTCTGACATGAAGAAAGCAGCTGAGTATGAAAAGGCTACCCTTGAGCATAAATGATAATGGAATTGATTTTTTTCTCCAGCAGCCTCATGTTTTTGTGCAACAGGAAGTGAAGTGTGTTTATTGGTGCAAAAGCACAGGCATGGTAGTAAATGGATATGCAGGAATATGCTACACTATATGCAATTAGAGCTCTAGTTTCTTGATTTCCCACTTGCACCGTTAAAAGCAACATAGGAGCCACAAGGTGTCTAAAGCAGTTTACTTTCATTAGCTTTTAGACCAATGGGAATTTTGGAAACAAATAAGTGAGAATATCTAGCATTTAGGTGTTTTCATATTGCATCTTAAAATCTTGCATTCTATTAAAATGAATAAGATTTGAACTCCAACAGAGGGACTTTGAGACTGATTCTGAATAATTATGGAACTACAGGGTACTAGAACTACTAGAGTTGTGTTGAGATAGATGGCAGATGTTGAAGAAGTGTAGTAAGTACCTGTTTATACCAGTTCTCTGTCGTCTTTGACTTCTGGCTCTTCCAGAACTGTCATTCTGAACTCTTTCATTAAGATAAATTACTGAGCTCTTGAATGGGTAGGGACTGCCATCTTAATATTCATGTCTAATAGGTTTTCTTAACTTGCAATCGATGGCAGAAATTATGTGACTTTGCATTATAGTAAGGAATTTTTGATTGCATCTTTTAAAAAGTTCTAATAGACCTTTGTCAAGACTTGTTTTCAATTATTACAGGGCTTTCAATGAGTTGTTCAACTGTCAAAAACTTTCCAAATGTCTTTCAATAGAAAGAAAAAGCAGTTTTTAAAATGTTCTCAAATTTTACAGCCTCATTCTCATCCACGTAAAATTCAAGGTTCTGATAAAGGTATTTTGTTCCCTATGTTCTGATAGCTTGTAGCTGGTAGAGTATGATGCTACAGTATCAAAGTTTCTTTTCTGTCCAAACACTTGTGTTGGGTTCTAGTAACTATGGTAACACTATGGTAATGTTTTACATGCATTCGCTGTCTTTCCACTATAGAGTCAAACACTAATGCACAGTGGAGTTCAAAAAGGTGGGTTAAGATTAATATTTGCACATTGCAATTTAGCGTGAATCTTTCATAAAATAATAATTGTGACATCTCGTTCTGATGGAAGTCATCACCCTTAATGTTTACTTTACTTTCACTATGGTTGCATGCATTCTTTGACTTTTAGTAAGGATATAAATTAAATCATGGCACAAGTCAGCACACTACAACTGCAAAAAATATTTCCCTAATTTATTAAGACATTCCCACAATGGTGACCTTTCAAGCCAGCTGGCTCTTTATCAGAACACCCAAAGTGAATTACTTACTTCTTCTTGTTTTTTTCCTTCTTCTTTTTTTTTTTTTTTTTTTTTTTTTTTGAGTGCCTACAGTGACTTTTTTAGGTGATGTTCAAGGTTTTCTTTCCAGGATATGTGCTGCTGATGTAAGTTGTTTTAAAAACAGGACAATTTCAGACTCATTCCTGCATGTAAATATGCTTGAAATAACTGATTATTATGAACTAAAATTAAGTATATGAATTGATTCATTCAGCAGCCCTAATGTTATTAATTAATTAATGAGATTGATTGATTGATTGATTGATTAATTGATTGATTCAGTGAGATTTTTCTGTTTTATATTTTGGAAAAGAGGTTCCAATAATCATATAAATTAAACCGATTATTCTGTTTAAAGCCGTTTAATTATTTTTAAAAACTGATTTTAAATATATCAGAAAATCTGTATGAACTGTCAATAAAAAAATAAAAAAATAAAAATAAAACAAATTGTCACATGCCCCCAAAAAAACCTTAATCAGTTATTTTTATTTATATTTTTTAATACACAGTATCTTAATTTTATTTATGTATATATATATATATGTATATATATATATATATATATATATATATATATATATATATATATATATATATGTATATATATATGTATATGTATATGTATATGTATATGTATATGTATATGTATATGTATATGTATATATATATATATGTATATATATATATATATATATATATATATATGTATATATATATGTATATGTATATGTATATGTATATGTATATATGTATATATATATATATATATATATATATATATATATATATATATATATATATATATATATATATACATAAATAAAATTAAGATACTGTGTATTAAAAAATATAAATAAAAATAACTGATTAAGGTTTTTTATATATAAAGAATTCAATGTTTTCCAGTAAAACATCTAAAAGATAAGCCAAGATATAATTGCTTGAGAAGCAAGACAGCATAAGATCTTAAGCCTGGTTTTCATAGATTGTGTCTCAAATATATTTAGTCTTTTTGCACTGGTAGATGTTTTAAAATAGTTTATACTAAAACAGGTGAAAAAGAAATCTAAAATCTAAAAAAGTCATATTAATGATATATACTCTGAAAACAAGTCTTAGTATCAAGAGTTGCTTTTAAAGATACTAGATATATTAACTGAAAAATAATACAACATACTCATTAAAAAGACTTTTGCAGAACACACTGTAATCTATAGGAATCATATTTGTAAGATATCTTTTTGTCTTGCACATATTACCATTTCTGTTTCTGTTTTCTTTCAACCTCAGTAAGCAGCCCACCAGAAAGCAGGAACACAAAACAATTATATGAAATCACTTTATTATTTGTGTGTTGGTGATTCCATTTGGCAGGAATGTTACAGTCTAAAATCTGTCTATAACGGGCATGCAGTGAGGCCTACAGGTGGAGCGCTCAGAAAACACAGAGGACACACAGAAATATCATTTACAACCTCACCTACAGTGCACATCAGATGCATGCATACAATTCATCAACAAAGATAGAGGGAGAAGAATCTACAATGACTCAAAAAATGCACCAAATAAGAAACATAATTCTTCCAAAATACAACCATCAAGAGACAGGAACTTTAACAGATTATAGACGGAAAATCACACCGAGATAATTTATCGTTTTTAACATAGAGGAAACTGCGCAGGACGATGCAGTAGAACAGTAGACACGTACATTCAGTTAACAACAATGGAATATTTAATAATGTAACTGTGTTAGGCAGTATATTCATTAGCATCTGAGAGACACGGAATGACTTCGAGTGAATGAATGTATGATTTACATTTAGAGAACGAGATGATGACTATGCAATATTTTTTCCTTTACTGAATACAAAATATTTTGAGGGAATGGGTGAACATTTTGTAGTTGATTGTTTTCAGATTTTAAATTTAATTGTGTGATAATTTCTTTGTTCATTTTAGGAATCTGTTATGGACAATCACAAAACCCAAAGCCAAGAGAGCTGAGATGGTACAGTAATCGCATATCACACTACCTTAAACAATAATGTAAAAGAACAATATTAAAAATAAGAAATAATGGTAGACATTCTCACAAACAGGAACACTCTTTGGTTTAATAAAACAGGTGATGATAGGATGGGTTATGGGTTTCGGGCAGTATTTATTCATCAGTGCAGCTGATGGAAACTCATCACGTCACACAGATCACACTATGAGAGCGGCAGAATCAAGGGCAGTTGATAGTCATGTAGAAAAATCACCAAAATGGCAGAATTTGTGCTCAGATATGGCCTCTGTTGATTGTAAAGTACACTGAGTGGCGGAAACTTGAGATCTTAAGTCATTTGCGTCGAAGTTGGCATGTATTTCACTAACAATTGAATGTTTTTAGCTGAATCTCATATCTCGGAAAGTATTACAGCTAATCGTCACTTCTGGTGAGTAAAGGCCTTAAACACAATGGCAGTAAAATCAGACAATATTCAGGATGATTCACCACTAATATGAAATTTAGCATCTTAGCAACTGGCTAGTTTGTTTAGCTGTTGAAGGACACTGTCCTAATCAGCAAGCACATTCATATCATAAGCATTAATATATATATATACTGTATATATATATATATATATATTTAATCAACTCCATGTTCTTGTGTTATGGCAGGACAGAACGCTATGACATCACTGTGAACGTGTGCTATAAATCAAAACTGTTTTATTAACTAAACTAAGTTTTATTTTTAAAGCCATGGCTTATATGCTTTATAGAGACACTGAATATTTTTTTTTATTAATATGCACACAAGCCAATGTGGATCGGATGGAATGTCTGGAATATTCGGAATGTTCAAAACAACGGAATGGCTGCCTGAATCCTAGTATTTTTCTGAATCTGAAAATTTGCCTATGTTTAGACATACACAATGATCTGCGACTAACAGGTTTTCCTGAACGCGTTATTTACAATAATTGCGGACATAATATAATGAGAATACAAGTATGCTCTATCAAACCACGGCGTACTGTAGCTTATTT
Organism: Carassius auratus; assembly: GCF_003368295.1. Classification (NCBI taxonomy): domain Eukaryota; kingdom Metazoa; phylum Chordata; class Actinopteri; order Cypriniformes; family Cyprinidae; genus Carassius; species Carassius auratus. The sequence goes on along the minus strand of NW_020525442.1, from coordinate 76,951 downwards.
TTTCTTAATAAAAATAAGAGAGGATGGATAATACAATCTGACTCCAAGTCTTTCAAATCTGATTTTCTCATTATTGAGTAATTCAGTCCCGCTGTTTTCCCTCTTTTCAGTGCAGTTACAGCAATGAGAAATAACGTCATACATAAACAAGCAACAAGCGAGCATAAAAACACAAGCCAGATTCTTTCGTAGCTCATAAAATAAGAGCCAGGCTTCGTTTAGAGACCCTAAAAATAGGAATCTCACAACTTTCTTCTTTAGAGTTATTTGCTAAGCTCGTTTGACTGATACTAGGAAGACGACACGGCATTTGCACACAAACATTCTCTAGCAAATAAGCTGAATAAATAGCCATGAAGATTGTCTGTTATTGCTGATCTGGGATCAGACTCCCATAAACAACCAACGGACACAGGACATCTTCATTCAGAAACAAATATTGCACCATTGTCACTGTCTGTTTACGTAATGTGTGCTCACAACCACGTTGTGAGAGCTAACGTAAATAAATGTAGACACAAAGAACTAGATTCTACTGTACAGTAGTGAAGATGAAGAGAATATATATTTGTATTTATATAGCCCTATTGATCCAATTGTAGTTGTATGTGATCGATGTCACCCCTCACATTCTGAAGTACTGTAAAAAGCACAAAGAAGTCAATTCAAGATGAGCGCTAAGATAAGCGCTAAGGTTTCAATCACGGCGGCTTGCAAACACATGTGATTCCTTTTTAATAGATCAAATCCAGTTTACTAGAGTGTAATGTGAATGTGTGGCACAATGTAATGAGGGACTTGTTTTAAAGTTTAGTTACCTAAACCACAGATGTGAACAACAAGCTACTTAACACTGGTGTCTGTCGGAAAAACAAAACCCAAAACCAGTGTAATTCAGCTAAAAATTTAAAATGAAATGGGATACGGCATACTGATAAACAAAGAAAAATTGTTAGCATGCTTAGAGGAAAACAGACAGCAAAACAACCAAATCATATGTGATATCGTACGTTCCCTTCCATATTAAAGTTTTCAGTCTTATTAATCAGATATGATATGACAATTCATGATGGCAGCAGGAACTGTATACTGGTTTGGATAATAAATGAATATCCATACAGTATTTATCTATAAGTATACCACATGGATTCATCTGTAATATCTATAACAGAGCAACAATCAAAAATATGATATGATTGGAGAAATCTCTCCACGATCAATTTATGGCTTTTACTCATAGTCATTGTTATATATATATATATATATATATATATATATATATATATATATATATATATATATATATATATATACTGTATGTGTGTATATCTGTGGTCATATACATTTTTTTTTTCATTTGCTATGTACAAACAGAATTAATGAACACAGGGAATATTCTTGCTCTAAGATCCAGACTCATGGGGCATTTAATTTGTCTTTAAACAGAGTCTGATGTATGCAATGTAACATTTCTAGTGCACACATTGTATTTTCCTCATTGTTTTAATCAGAAAATGTCTATTTTTTTGTTAAAGACATGATGTGGCACAAATTTTGAGTCCAGAGATCTTTGAACATATGCGAGAGAGGGGAAGGGGAAAGAGAAGGTGGATTTCATGACATTAATGATTCCTGTTTTATTACAACATGTTGTGGAATGTTGTTACTTTTTATTGAACATATCTTGAAATGGGCCTGGGAGGAATTTCATGACGGTGTCCACGATGCTTTCCTCCTCCTCTTCTTCATTGCCGCAGCCGGCAGGGATTGCTTTCTTGGGACGGGTCAGACTGCCTTCTGATGCCTGCTCCATGGCTGCCTGGGCTTCTGCCTCCTTCTCTTCCTTCTTCTTTATACCATACTGAAAAATACACAACAGTGTGTTAGGTGTTTCCACATGTGACCTTTGGAGCCAATATCCATTGTTGTTTTTTTACTCTACAAAGATTTGCATGCAGTTTACTAAAACAAAATCCTTAGAATAGTTTTTTTGTTAAATGAAATTAACTAAATAAATAATAAATAAAAGAAGAATACAGCAAAATGACTAACATTTTAAATAAAATTACAATGAAAACAGACTGTTTTCAACTATGAAAATAAGAAATAATTCATAAAACTTATAAAACTATATCCATGATATTTTAATAAGTCTGCTTGCATGTGAACTTGTTCAAACAAACAAACAAACACAAATAAATAAATATATATATATATATATATATATATATATATTTCTTTTTTATATATATAGATAAAACATTTAAAAATAAAAATTGTCTGCATTTTAGGGTATAGGATAATGTAGTCGAAATAAGAGATTATTATGGCATTGCTTAATATGATGTTACTTGCTGTTTCCTTGCAATTGTTTGTGAATTTTGCTAGCAGAAAATGTTTTTTATATAATTTTTATTATTATTATTTATTTTTATTTTTTTTTTACAGCGTAGACCCAATGTGTGCCACCCTGATATTGTCTGGATGTCAAAATGTCATAAAACTGAAAATATATGAACACTTTGGTGTCTGGAAAGGACAGGCAATTTGCTAAATTAATGATTTGCAGGACTATTTTCTCATAATTAGCATACAAATGTTTGAGCATTGGAGACTTTTGGCTACACTCATTTCTAGATTGCCTCATGACCTGGATGTTAATTTAGAGACATTTAAATTGGAATGGTGTTGACTATGTCCATAAAACTTTGGCGTGCTGCCAAATGGCAAGTCAGTGTAATAATTTGGACCAGACAGTAAACTGAGTAATTCACAGAAGCTTCATTTAGATCTGAGACACTTTCTCATTTACAAACTAATGTCCTAATTTTAAATGGTGAGCCAAATATTGGCAAGGAAATCCACTTCATTAGAGCGCTTAGATAACAAATGGTCCATTTTTTTTTTTTTTTACTTCTGAGGCTCATTAATTCTTGCCTATTCAGTTTTATCATTTTGGCTACATTAGAAAGACCACAAATTTGTTAAGTAATTTTATATTGTGTTTATGCTTTATATATATTTTTTTGCTTTATAAGTTTTTTGTATTTTTGTTATGTTTTTGAAACCGGTTTCTTTTGCTCATGAAGGCTTTATTTAGCTGCTTAAAAAATACAGTAAAACAACAGTTATGCATTATTATTACAATTTAAAATATTTTCAAATGTAATTTGTCCCTGTGTTGGCAAAGCTGAATTTTCTGCATTATTACTCCAGTCTTTAGTGTCACATGCTTTTTCAGAAATCATTCTAATATCCTGAGGAATGCGGATGTGTAGTAATGGGTTGGAAGGAGATTTATATGAAGGCATGATGTTTAGGGCAAGGCATATATTCCTTTTAGGACTCTCTGCTGCTCTAAGACATATATAATTGTGATGTTTTGTCAATAAATTGATTAAACAATGGATGATTTCTGGCGCTGTCTACTGAGGTCACAAGCTAGCTCATGCAATCAGCAGCTGACCTTCTAAACAATGTTTATTTTTTTTTTTTGTGCTTTTCTCAAACCGTCTACTTGCAATAATTTCATCACTTATGTGCGCATGAAATCTTATTAATGCAGCTTAATCTGAGAAATACTTATGGGTTACTTGAAGAGAGTGCTTGGCATACCCTGAAGTTCAGTCATCGTGGATAAGACATAAGGACTACCCTCAGTATTGCAGTCACGTTTTGTACAGAATGTGGAGATGTTGCCTTAATCCTTGTGGTAAATTAGACCCATGGGGTGATGGCTTAGTGGAAAAATGTCAGGCTTTTTGGCCTCCCATCCTCTCAACATGGCTTTGCATAAAAATGTATCTGTTTCATTCTGGTTCTGTTTGCTCACAAGAGGAGATCATCCTCCATTTTGTGCAGCCACGCATACAATCTCTGAGACTCAGCGGCCCAAGGTAAATTATCATGACAAATTCATAAGTGGCAAGTCTATTAATAATAATTTGTGGCTCTGACTTTAATACATTAGATGAAGCAAATGTCCTTGATGCCATTTAAGCAATCACACATTTTTGACCTATCTATCTATCTATCTATCTATCTATCTATCTATCTATCTATCTATCTATCTATCTATCTATCTATCTATCTATCTATCTATCTATCTATCTATCTATCTATCTATCTATCTATCTATCTATCTATCTATGATCCTTCAGATATCATTCCAATAAGCTAATTTGCTGTTCAAGAAACATTTATTGTTATTTTATTATTATTATTATTATTATTATTATTATTATTATTATTATTATTATTATTATTATTAGTAGTAGTAGTAGTAGTGGTAGTAGTAATAATGATAATAATAATAATAATAATAATAATAATAATAATAATAATAATAATAACAAAAAAATAATAATTGTAAAAATACTTTACAATAATATTGTTTTTGTTGTAATTTGGATCAAATAAGTGCAGGCTTGGTGCAGCAGAAGAGACTTCTTTAAAAACATTAAACACACACACACATCCCATAGGCGTAATGGTTTTTATAATGTAGAAATTGTATATTCTATCGTCCTTCACCAACCCTACCCCTAACCCTAACCCTCACAGGAAACTTTGTGCATTTTTACTTTCTCAAAAAAAACTCATTCTGTATGATTTATAAGCGTTTTGAAAAATGGGGACATGGGTTATGTCCTCATAAGTCACCCTCTCCTTGTAATACCTGTGTCATACCCATGTCATTATACAGAGTTGTGTCCTGATATGTCACAAAAACATGCCCACACACACACACACACACACACACACACACACACACACACATATATATATATATATATATATATATATATATATATATAATATTTTAAGTTATATATTTGTTTTCATTGTTATAAATATTAGATATTATGTGTCTGTTTACTTATTAATAAATATTATTATTATATGTTAATACATTAAAACATTAGGCCTATTACTGGCAATAACTGTTATAAAAATTATTAACAAACAAATATGTAAATTATAGCAATAATAAACATATATAACATCTATATTTATAAAATTATGATTATTTTATTAAAAATAATTAAAAACAGATAACCAATAAATTAACATTTCTATTTGATTATAAGTGGAAATTAATTAATCTATATTCTATATTAATAAACATCAACTTATATAGCATTTCATATTGTAATAATGTTTATTGTAATGTACATAATGTAATTAAGATTTAAAATACAACAATCTATTATTAGAATAATATTTCTATTTTCATAATCCCTGGGTCTTTCCTTCCATGACACCTCTTCTTTTTTTTCTTCTTCTTCTTCACATTGTCACACAGAAAAGCAGCCATATGGTGGTATGAGCGCAGGGACTGAAGCTTAGTCAATCTCCACAGCCTCTATAGTAATGGAATGCTTGCCAGAGCTAGACTGTTATTTTTCCAGTCCCTCTGGTTCACAGCGTGCGCCTCAGGGCCCGTCCATCCCCATACACAGCGTACCACTCAAGTGCTACAAAGCAGCATTCAGCCTCCTCAAGAGTGAAACTAACAAAGAAACCCCCATAAATAACTTTCACTTCATGTACTTATGTAATGTATAATTCTATAATGTCATTCAACCACTACTTTTTAGTTTTAGTTATTGGGTAACTTAAACTAAATAAAAATGAGAAAGGCTGCTAGGCCACTATATAGCTGAATTAAAATAAGTTTCAGTTTTCTTTTTATGTTATTTAAGTGAATGTTTATGATAATTACCCTAACTATGATCATATAAACATTTTGACACCTCATAACAGTGGACAATTATTTCACGGTACATTTACCTTATCCCTGATGCCCTGTCGAAGTGATTCCCTCTCCGCTTCCATTTTTGCATACTTTGCCTTCCTCTCCTCTTCCTGTTGCCTCAGGGCTTCCTGTCTTTCTTCCTCCTTTCTCTCGGCATCAGGGTCCTTCTCCTCCTCGCCCCCCAGCATTTTCCCCATGTCTTTGGTCGCCCCTTTGAGAACAAAAGAAGGAGAGAATAAGGAACAGAAAATCCCGGACTGCATTCAGGTCACTAAAAGGGACTTCCAAAGACAATTGGAGGATAACCTCTAATACAAGGTGAACTGAAAAGCTGATAAATTAGTTCTCACTGTCATCCAGTTTCTTTTATAAATACTCTCAATGACGACTGTTCTCTTTGTCGTCAAGACATGCAAGTAGGGCAGCCGCCAAGAAAAGGACAATGGGTCAGATTGTTATAACAAAAGGACTCCATTAGGACCAGGAGAATACAGGAATTTGACAAAGCAGATAATAAGTTCTGATTGCGTCCGCAACTCACATTCATCAGTCATCAGATATACAGTGTGACTATGTGAGACCTTGAGTATCTCTCCACTGGTTGGTCAAACCTTATCATTGCGACACAATTACTTTTGTTATAAGTGAGTAATTAGAAGTTAGCAAAAGACAAGTGCTTAAAATACATGATATGTAAAAATTGATAGCCTGAATGCACTGTAAGTCGCTTTGGATAAAAGCGTCTGCTAAATGCATAAATTTAATTTTAATTTAATTTTTAAAATCACACGTACAGTATCCCTTCAAGAGCAGCCAGCTAACACAGTCCTAAAATACAGACACTGACACTAAATAAAACCTTAAATCAGGGCAAATAGTGGAAACAATGCATTGATTTAGCATAAGATGAACATTCATTATCATGATATTGTAAGCTCAGAAAAACGAATCTGCATTTACATGAATTGTAATATGTTTCAGTGTTAATTAATAACTTTGCATTGCGCCGCTTTCTGTACATATTCATTTACCAAATGTTTTTTTCCCCTAAAAAACTAATAAATGTAAAGTATAATGTAAAATATTTATAGAATTAGTGCACAAACAGGATTTAAACAAGTGCAAAAAGATCCATGTTACTGTCTTTTTTGACTGAATTGCTTTTGTCATCGTTAATTCATTTGATGAATTCATAAAAAAGTAAAGCAGAAATATGGCAATTCAGTAACAATGAGCTTTCAGATCTAAATAATATTTGTGACATGATACAATCATATTAATTCAGGGTAGAAAGTCTACAATTCATGGCATCAAGTGTGGCATACACTGCAAAAAAAAAAAGATTCAAAAAGATTCTTACTCTGTTTTTTTAGTTTTCCAATACAAAATTTTAAGTCAAGAGTCAAGATACATTATACTTACATCAAGATACAAGATACTTAAGATACAAAGTAAATATATGAAGAGTTTGGTTCCAAAACACAATAAATTCATTTTGATTAATTTGAGTAAAATTTAGTTTTCTTTATCAAGATGAAAACCACTATTTTCTGTTTCAAACCTTCACATAGGATCTTTAGTTTATAATAACATTAAAAATCAAAATCCAGGTTTTGATTTTCAAAGATTTATTATAAAATTGTATATTTTTTCCCCAAAATGCAATAAATTCAAGATACTGTTTATTTCTCAAAATTCAATACATCCATCGAATCAGTATGAAAGTTATTTTTCATATTGGAACTTTGAAAATACACAACATAGTAAATTGATCCACATATGATAAGCCTCTGAACTTGGTCAATACTAATTATATTATATCATAATCAATACTTATATACAGGCACTGGACTAAAAATAAATACATTAGTCATCACTTCCAAAATGAATTCATCGGATTCAAACTGGATAAAAAGTGTCTGGCAAATGTAATAAGATCTGATGACACTGTAAGGGGTTTGACTGTAAAACAGGTTTTACCACTACATTTATCTGAAGCAACTGAAATTCCATTACTGTGTCATTGCTAATGCCATGCTCTACAGTGTAAGAAAAAAAATCCATAGAAGAAACAGAAAAGGTACTAATATATGTATATATATATATATATATATATATATATATATATATATATATATATATGTGTGTGTGTGTGTGTGTGTGTGTGTGTGTGTGTGTGTGTGTGTGTGTGTGTGTGTGTGTGTGTGTGTGTGTGTTAACTACAGTATATATATATATATATATATATATATATATATATATATATATATATATATATATATATATATATACTGTAGTTAACATTCTATTGAAGTAGCATAGAGAAAAATGCAGTTGGATAAGGCTTTAAACACACTTTAGTTATCCGATTATTATTATTTTTATTATCTTGTCAATAATACTCAAATAATAGTACAAATAGCCACATTCAAAGCTATAGTTTTTGTCCCACTGCCAGCTTCGTGACGAGTTACTGTAGGCTGACATAGCAGAACAGAAGTTATCCAAGTTCATGCAATATGTATTTATGTCACGTCAGTTTGTGCTGGGAGACAGAACGGCATGTAAATGCATGAAGGGTTCTGTTTTCAGTCCAGGAGTTTTGTTCTCCCTCGATCAGTAGTTGAGGGCGGCACACTGCCATTCCACTGGTCCATGAGGTCTGCATTCAACCTGCGTGACACATGGTCTCGCATTTACTGCTCTCTTGCAATTGATTTTAATGAGTGCTTGGTCTCTCTGACAGCAGAGATGTTTAAAGACTTCAGCCTTCTCTTTCATCAACCCTGGCTGTTCCTTAACTTCATGTGTACTTGCGAGTTTGGACGAGCAAGCTTATATTTACTCTGGTACTCTGGGTTGCTGAGCATAGTCATCTGCTTTTTGTCAGGTGTTCATGAGAGACCCAGTTTACGGTTAGTGTACGCAAGAGTCATAGCGAAAGTTGCTGATAACTAGATAGTAATACAATTTAAGTCACAAAAACATTGATATTCTACAATTCATCATAATTTGTTTTTGATGTTTTAATGTAAAAAATAAAAATAAACCCATAAAATGTACGTAAAAATACTGTACAGTTTACAATTTACAATATAAGGTGTATTTTTTATATTCTATCTGATGTGATACCATTACATTTGTACTAATAAACTATATATATAATGATGTACTGATATAATAATACAGTACATAATAAAAGAGACACATGATTAGTTATGCAGTAAGCATTAATTTAACAGCAAGAGGTGTAACATAAAAAAAGTAAATGCACATAATTCAAAACAAAAACTATCGAGAAACATAATTATTTAAACCGAATACCATCAAATGTAAAATTGTGGGAATGTCAGTTTATGGTTTTTCTCTGTAAATTATAAGAACTATACTTTGTATAGTAAGGGAACTTGCTGGTAACCAATTAATTTTTTATTTGTATTTATTTATTCATATATTTTATTTATTTTTACCAAGGCCAAAACAGGCTAATAGCACATGCTAAACCTTTTTGTAATGTTTTTTTCGTTCAAAAGACTCCACAATCAACTTGCAAAGTCATTTTCATCTGATTCCATCTATTATAGTAAGCTCCACTTTTTTGATTCAATTAATTTTGGATAAATCAAAGTTCAGCCCTATGTTTTGTTCTGAGAATATCCTGTTTTTTAAATTAAAATGTACTGTAAATCACATTGGTTGATTTTACATTTAGCTGCATGATGTGAGGTCAGAGCACAAATTTCTATCACAAACTGATTGACATTTCTGTATGACTCACTTCAGTCTTTCTGTAATTCCAACGAAATGAAACAATTATCCACACTCATATCACACTGGAGCCAGCCATTCTGCTTCAGCACAATCAATAGGTTAGTAAGAGGCAGAATTGTACAACTTTATAAACTTGAACAAAGCATGCCCATAAGGACTTTAGGCTTACTACTGCTCTCAAATTGACTTCTGAGAAGACTGAATGAGTTTGTGCAAAACGGGAAAAATGAGGGGAAACATTTGTCTCCCTCTTTTTTAAATCCATTGATTTCAGAACAGTTGATTTGGGGTTTTAATTTTAGGGTTGGAGCAACCTATGAAAACTGACACGGTGGTGACTGAACTGAAACTACCCACCAGTGCATCCATGGAAAGGATAAGCTGACATAACTGAAAACTTGCTGAAATGAGAGATTCTGTAGAGAGCTGTCACCCTGAATTACCAGTCAAGTGCAGAGTATATCCCTGTGTGAAACAGCTTTAGCAAACGCGAGTTTTGAAATGAGAATAGCTGGTATGTATTCACAGAGAATATTTTTGGCTGCAGTAGGTGAATGTCTTGAAAGTACAAATAGTGCTTCACTGCAAAGTATATTTTGCTTCCAGATTGCTCTTTTGAATTGCTCAGAATGCTCTGTATTGGTATCATTTCAGTGTAGGAGAGAACAGAGTAACACATGGTATGTGTGGCTTGAATTTTGCAGGGCACTCACTTAAATGGGTCAAACCAAAGTCATTTTTATCAATTCTGTGTTTATGTTATAAATATTTTATCTTTTTAAGAGAGTTTGGCATTTAAATCAGCATGTGTAACCCGTTTTATGTACTTTACTTTTGTATAATGTGAAAGACTTCTAAGTACAAGAGGATTTTCAACAGGTAAAACTCCAGAGTAATAGCCCATTCACAACATGGATAAAAATAACTATAAAGTTTGTATAATCATTTGCATTCTCTGATAATAGTTAAGTCCACATCATGACTATACAATAAAACTAATGACACAGATACGATATTGGTGGGTCAATCTCACAAAGATTTTCTTTCAGCTAATGAACAATAAATCATTAACACCAATTCAGAACTTTATGGAAGCTTGTCTCCACCATGGGATAAAAAGGTAATTGCGACATTTTAGCTCACAATTCAGACTTTTTTTTACAATTCTAAGAAGACATTTTTAAATCAATTACCTTATTAATTCCTAATTCCATGGTGAAAAAACAAGTTACACACAGAAATGCAATGTCAGAATTCTATTAAAAAAGTTAGAACATTTTCAAACTCAGACCTTTGAGATGTAAATATCTTTAGATGTAAATCTATATAGATTTTTTTTCTTTCTGACCTTTTTTCTCCGAATTGTTAGTTTATATCTCACCTTTTCCTCAGATTTTCAAGAAAAAAAGTGCAAAATGTGAGATTAAATGTTGCCGTTACGTACATTAATTCATTCATTCCCATGGCAGACATGGCCTTCCACAGAATCCGTCCTCGGATGTTGGAGTGGACGCTAATATACAGTAGTTATTGATATGATTATCTTTATAGTCATCAGTTTTGGTGAGATTGGCCTTTAAGACTTGATTATATCTATTGGGAAGACTGAACTGAATCTAAATGAAAATGTAAAATACTCATAATAAACTCAAAACAAATAATAACCTTGGTTGGACTATATGCTCTAACTAAATAATTTTAAAGGAAAAACTTGTTTCAAAGATACATGACAACATCCACTCAACTTCCAGTCCAATTAATATTAACCATTTTCCCCAACGTTTTTGAAGATCATCACAGGTGAAAGCTGTCGCTCTGTTCTCCTGTAACTTAAGTGTTTTCCATTATCTGTTTTTAATTAGTGCTGTTTTCACTGGCTTGGCACTGGCTCTTGTCTCTACACTGTTAATCTGCGCTCCTGAGGCTAATTAGCTCATCTGATCGTGACAAAGTCGCCGCGTGACACACAAACTCTTTACGGAGTCTCTGTGCGACATAGCGCTATCTACTGCTCAGGCGCTCAAGCAGACCAGATCAGAGTCCCTTAAGTAAATCTCTTCATAACAAGCTGCTAACCACGCTAAAGCTACATTGTTCAAGGGTCTCCTCTATGTGACATTGCACATCTGTCGGCCGGGAGGCATTGAAAGATGCCTAAGTGATGCTTGAATTTGAAAAATGGAACAGTCACATGGGTTGGAAATGGACTGTGTTACATAAAAAGAGTGTGTTTGCATAAGTATGTGTCTGTTGTAGCGGAAAAAGTGATGGAGATGGCATACTTGACAGGTGGCATATCCTCATACCTTTGTGTGGTTGTCAGTGTGTGTCTTTGTGTCCTTACTGTGAGAGGAAGTGTAGGTAGATGAGAACAAAATGTGCACTCTTTACCTGAGTGCCTGTGCAGAAAAGGAAAACCTAGCCGTAGGGCCGTGCGGTATGTGTCGTGTGATAGTTGAAATGTGTCAGCTGATGGAGAATATGCTAAACCGTTTATACCAGTCTTTTTATGGCCACTATCTATCTATCTATCCTGAGTGTATGTCTCATGATTCTGACATGTTTTTTTCTCTCTCCAAATTAAGAGATATAAAGACAGAATTCATCTTTTTTCATGCAATTCTGAGTTTACATTTCACAATTTTGAAAATTTGAAAATTGTGAGAAAATGTCGCAGTTAACTTAAAAAATAGATTTCTCAAGTGGCAGATGACAACTGGAATGTGTGCTTATATTTGTTATTCTATCCATCACTTTATACATCTTTCTAGCTTACTGGTTTTTCTGTGTTCCAATCAGTCTACTGATCCATTCCTCCCTCCATCCATCAGCCAACGAACCAACCTATCCATCCATTCATCCATCCATCTATCTTATTATCTTATGTACTCAGGCACACACAGACACTCACACACACATACACACGTTTGTTTCTGTGATTTGTGGGGACTTTCCATAGACTTCTATTACTTTTATACTGACCAAATGATATTTTAATATTTTAATATTGTAAATGTTGTGCATAAATGTATCCCACTAGACTCTCTGTGCATGTGAGTATCTGTGCCTGGGTGTGTGAAGGTCATCCTCACACTGAAGGACTGTGAGTGGGGTGATCAAGTCCCCCATGGAGCCCGGGCACATGGAGAGAGCGCAAACTCAAGGACTCTGTGTTCCTTTCTTGCTCCATCTGTCTTTATCTTGCACCTGCTAAACAGCGAGAGCCCAGCGGCACACCCTGCTCCCTTTGAAGACATTAATGTCCACCGACAGATCAGATACCACACAGGACACCCACAAACACTGTCTCTTCCACAATGCCACACAGCAGAAAGGGCGCGACCTCTCCACTACTCTCCATATGTTACCGGCAATCATGTGTCTTCTGTGACGTATTCAATCCATCCCAATTAAATGATGATTTATGGTGAAGGTGCTTCAACCTTGAAAAAAATCCAATTAACGTTATGAGGCTTTGAAAACAGATATTTTTTTTTAACTTAGCATCCTCTCCTCAATTGTATCCGTAACTCCAAAATAATGATGGCTTCGATCATAAAAAGTTTCATGCGCTCCTGAATTCTAACAGATTCTGGACAGTTTCTCTTCCCTTATTTTATTTGATTTTTTTACTTACTATATATATCCTCCCAATTCCAAGTGTTGAGGAAACCAAAAAGAGAAGAGCAGAGAGCAATCAGCTTCAGCGGTGTGATATATGTGTCTTTCGAGAGAGGTCAAGTAAACTAAGAACTGTGCAAAAGCCTGGAGCCAAAATGGAAGGATGGTGCCAGTATTCCATGCTCTAATGAGAGGTGGATTTTTTTTTCTTCTTTGGGACAAGGTTAAAGGAAGTGAGGTCTATCTCCTAAATCTCCCAAGAATAGATAGGCGAAGGTGTCAGGAGTACTATCACGAAAGCCTTTTATCACCCATTCTCTGCCATTATCTTCCCTAACCAGCGTGTGAAGTCCCAGGAAATAGGACTGATTGTGCAGGGATGGACTGATCCATCACTGGTCTGGGACATTTTACAGGTCACTGTCTGTCTGCAGAAGCAGCAATTGTGGCTGTTAATCTATCTATCTATCTATTGTTCTCTTATACCATCTGAATTCACTTCAAGGTATCACTCCCTTTCTCTTCTTCAAAATCATATTTGCAGCCTCTCTTCTCTCGTGTAGATCCTCCACCTTTAGTCGTGCGTGCTGGAAGTACTGCAGTCCCGGGCAGCTCAGCATGCTGATCTTGGTGGGCTGCCAGAAATCGTGTACGACTGCAGCTGCCTCTCTCACACTCTATTACTTTCATCTTGCTGGGTACAGCGTTATGGCAGGAAGGCAAGAGCACCTCGTCCCTCAGTACTGAGAAACAGACAGAACCCAATCCGCAAAATCTTAACCTGGGGCGAAAGAATTATTCGAATGAAATTCAAAGTGCTGCCAACGTAGCCCATTGATTGCCCTTCACCACAGATGCGGTGTCATATGTAAAGGCTCAGCACAGGGAAATGAAAAGGAAGAAAGTGGAAAGAGGATTGCTTTTGGGGACTGGAGTCCATGGGATATTTAATCTTCAGCTGAAGGATTCAGGGACGCTACTTTGTCTCTGTAATGGAAGCCTGATCAGAAGACCTTATGTTCTTGTAACTTTGAAAATACTTTCAAGGGTCTATGACGAACTTGTCTAATCGAATCTAGTGTGGTTACCTTGCATACCAATTACCAAGGATCTAAATGACACCTCCTGCCTAGTGTCCTCTGTTCTGGTGTATAAAGGCAAGAGGGAATATTTCATAGGCGATTATTTTTAAATTCAATACTTTTTTGCTGGTCTGCTCAGATAAATGATGGAGGATATAAGCCCTGAAAAGAGTGCAGAACAAGATTAATGGGGAGAAAAATTACTTCCTTCACAAGGAGGTTGTAAGAATGGATCCTACATGTTGATGTTTAAGAACTAAAGTAATTCATCACCTAAAAGCATCTTGGCCGACTTTGCAAATGCCAAAGGAAAAGATTTAAAAAAAAAAAAAAAATTATTATGATATGGCACCCACATTCTTATTTACTAAAGCACGTAGGATGTCAATATGTTGCCTTGGATACACCAAATGCTTGTGGAGCTGTTTAATTATGCTGTTTTCTTTCATGTTTCTGTCATTTGTGACCTTGAACATTTTCATGAGACTATTTTTTTTTTCAGGCAATCTGTGCTCTTGTATGAAAATGTATATGGCAGTCAAACAAAGCTCTGCTTTAAGAGTTTAACTGAAGAAAATTGCAAAAGCATAAGATGAAATTAAAGTATATATATATATATGATTAAAAGAGCTTTGATAATTTTGTAGCGAGTAACACGTTTCAAAGCATCTTCTGAGAGCATTTTGATGTTTCTCCACACCTGTGAACAGAACAAGAATTTTAAGGAAAAAAAACATATAATAAGCCAGCCTACTCTGTGTAATTAAGGTATCTAACTCACCTATTTACTCTATAATTTAAAGAAACCAATGCAAATGAACTATAATTAGATAAGTCTCATTTCATTTGCATATCAGGTGCAGCTACACATACCCCTAATTGTGGATTCGGCAGCCAATTAAAAATGCTTCTCTGGCAGGGTCACAGAGATGGAGCTGGTGGTTAACACCTACTCTAACACATTTACACATTAGCATTCAACTAACCAGCAACTGGTCCGGACTCACTTACAAATTATATGTTGCATGTTTGCATTGTGCTCTCTTAATTGTCTTTGTCTAAGACCGTTAGGACTTTTCTTTGGGCGGCTAATTGGTATTAAGACTTTTAAGTCAGGAATGTTTAAATAGTTTTTTTAACTTTCTTTTCATGCTTCTTATTTCCGCCGCTGGTAAAGTGTTAATAGGGTAGAGTGTTCATGTGTGATTTGTCTTCTAGTGTGGTGCGCTAACACACTGTGAGAATAGATTCAGATGTGCAAATTAACACATACCTGTGCAATGCATCTGCAGTACATCTTTTGTGCTTGCACATATACGCTGTAAAATACACCTCCATTATATTTTAGAGTAGCTTTTAATTAGGTTGTTTTTTACTAAAAGGCAACAGGGGCAACCTACAGGATGGTGTTAAAAGCACAGCAACACGTTTTATTTCAATCTGTACTTCAACTATGTTCAAATAAAACAACTGGTGTGTTCATTTCTCATGAATTCAATACATTTAAGTAAAAACAAAATAGCATGTGTATCATAGTGCCATCAAAAGGATAGTTTTATTTGCGGTGCCTTTTCACAGCTTATTAGAATTGCTTGAGCTCTTAGTTATGTTTAAGGGAACCAAATTGAAGAAATTAAAGCAGTAAATAAAAAGTATAAAATTATACTTTTGCTGCATAAAATTGTATAATATACTCTAAATGAAACGGAATAGTAACGCCGATAATATGATCTTGGAACAGTTTGAGAAGAAATATGTTTATTTCAGTGTTAATACAGTATTTGGGATATTAGCTGTGTCCAATTCAGCTGCTGCATCAAGAATACAGACTTCAAAGTTTACAGCTTAGTTTACCATTTATGGTCCATTTATGTACATCATAAAAATTATCTATAAAATAGCATCTTAGTAAGATAAGTAAAACATTTGTTGTTGTTGTTTCTTAGTTAAAAAATTCCTTGAAATCCACCGCTTTCACTGATGAGCAGTGAATATTCAGATAGTCTAAGGATCCATTTATTGTATCCTTCATGGCCTGGGAAACAAAGGATGACTTTTGAGGCCACATTTGAAGGAGCTTTCAAAATGGAACAGCCTTCATCATGCAGCTGTGGCACATTTAATCTTTGAATGCAGCTTTCAAAGGATGCAGACTCTGAATTGGGAAACAGCTATTATTTATCTTAGAAATCAAAGAGGTCTCTTTTATGATCTTTTGATGGGTTTAAATGTTTACTTTTAAGTGTAACTTTATGCAGGTTTGTATGCTGTAGCAGCAGTAGTGCCATTACTATTCTCTGCATCTGATTGGTGTTGCTAAGATCATATTATTTTCATGACTGGAGGCCATGCTGTTGGTTTCACTGCTGAGCTCTTTCCTTTCTCATTTCTAGTTTTTGAAGTTTCTTTTTATTTTTTACTGTAGCTCATAATAGTATGTATTGTTAACCTGTGGTTTTTAAATAATGGAAATTTGTAGAGGTGGAATAGCTTTTTTATCATAGTAGGAGTTTCGGTTAGGTTAACTACACTAGCTCTGCTTATAACATGTCAGCATTATGTAAGAGTGACTGATAGCTCATTACTGGGCCTGGTAAATGTCAAAATAGGTTAAATAAGGTCAGGCTTAAGGTCCACTGACTGACACAGATAAAGGTCACAGAGAAAGGTCAGAATCAATGATTTGCCATTAGGACAGAATTATTTGAGCACTCAAGAAACCAACAGCAGGTTGCTAATATTAAAGGAAAAAGACTATTTTTTTGCTTCTACTCTCTGTGAATACAAGAAGAAACACAAAAACATAAAAACATTACATTTTTCAGCAATGGTATTACATATGGAGCAAATGAAATCGCTAACAATGAGGTCAAAAACATTTTTCCTTTAAAATGAGTTAATTATTCCTATAGCAGACTTTTTTCCCCCTTGTTTTAAGTATAAACACTCTCAATTCTGATCATTTTTCCAGAAAACAAGACTAAATACCTTGAGTAATTTAATCTGTCTGAACAAAAGTCTTTATATTTTTGCATTATAAATCAAGTCAAAAATAAGTAATCTTATTTGGGAAGGGTTTGGGAAACAAAGCATTATAAACTTTATCAGTATGGCTCATGAATATTAATTAGGTGACAATGTTCACCAAGTAGTCCTGATTTGCTAATAGATTGGAAGAAGGTATTAATAAAGTCTCACAATATGCCCCCATTATATCTATCAAAGACCAAATAACCTGAGCTTAGTTTTTCCCATTGTTTTTAAAGCTCTTTTCTTCTTTTGTATGCCAACAATTCTTTTTAATTTCCTGTAAGAGGTTTCAGGAGAAGCACTGGAAACAGTTCTTGATACTTGGACCAAGTAATAGGTATGTTTCATGAGCTATAAATGAGAAAAATCGAAACCCCTCAAATTCTCCTCTCTTGTTCTCTGTCACTTGACTTGATATTGTAAAGTATTAGCCATCTAAATTTGCCTTTTCGGTATCACTTTAGTATAGGGTCCAATTCTCACTGATAACTAGTTTCTTATTAGCATGTCTATTATTAAGATATTGGCTGTTTATTAGTGCTTATAAAGTACATATAATGCATGAAATCCATAATCCTACCCAATACCCTAAACTTAACAACTACCTTATCAATTAATAATAAGCATTAAATTAGGAGTTAATTGAGCCAAAAGTCATAATTAATGGTTAGTTAATAGTGACAATTGGACCTTAAAATAAAGTGTGACCACCTTTTCTTATTGTGTGCAAACATATCCTCCACTGTGACTCCCAGAAATCAGCCATCGATCTCGCAGTTCTGTTCTGATTCCCAAGATAACTAACACCATTATTCAAATTTGGGCTCGCCTACGTCCCTCCCAGCCTCTGCCTGTGTGTGACGGAATTTGTTTGCATTCAGTTAATCGTGAGATCTATGAAAACTCATTCGAGGACAATCCCATTCCCAGCATGACGCTCATGAGAACGCTATGGATGGGTCAAAGCGACACTCGAAAAGCCCTCGAGTGAGTCTCATCAGAATACATTATTCAAATGCACAGTGTTGGTTAAGCAGCTTGGTATTTGCCCTCCTCTTTCATCTTTTTCTCCCAACAGCTTTGAAAAAAAAAGCCATTTGGCGAGACATATTGAAGCATGCATTGAGCCAATAAGCCAAGGTCAAGGACAATTGCACTCCATGCAGGTCACGTCATTTGTCGATTCACAGGATTAGACTCACTTTATCTTGCCGACACCATTAAGGTGAAGCTGTGCTGTTTGGCCTGCTGAAAAGAACAGGGTAGCTGGCCACCTCAAGGCTTCTTATCTAGTTTAACCAGAAATGAATGAGAAGTATTACCAGTTGGATTGCATGGTTTGTTGGTCAACCAGCTAGTCCAGCACAAAAAGTACTTAATTTAACTTAATATGTAGCTTTATTAGGGCTGTTGATTTAACTAAATAATTTATTTTATTAAAATGCCCCATATGGGTTTTTGTCTTATATTTATATCATATAGTTTAGTAATATCATATGAACAAGAGTGCTGTTTTCCCGAATATACAGTACATAGTAGTTAAGGCCACCTAATATCCAGTGGGACCAAATTATCAATCCAGAATCCTTTGACAGTCTGAATAGAGGCCCTTTTCTGTGTTTCTTATCTGATCCAGAAGAATAGCATTTATCTATTCTGTTCAAGGCATCCAGGTATTCATCAATCTGAGGTGTTTGCTAATTGCAGAGGGACCGGACCTTGACCTGATTATTAGCTTACAATCTGATTCAGAGTTATGCAGAGTCTCAATGAGGGTGTGATTCTGCAGCCGCTCTCCTCTGAGTCCATAAATCCTGTGTTAATATGGCAGTTATAGTGTTTAGGGTTTGTCCTCTAAACCATTGAGGCCACTGAAACCACAGCAGTGCACAAACAACTCACAAGCATTTGATCCAAAAATCCCCATGTTCTCCATTACAGTGGTGAGAAGGATAGAGTGTACTTTCAAGACAGTACTGAATTTCTAATGTTTTATTGATGATGAGTTCTTTTTAGCACCTTGTCAAATTAAGAAAGCCACTGAAAAGAACAAGTGAGTGTATTGACTCTGCATTAAATCAATAGTATGAATCTTAGTGGAAATTACACAATGGTGAAGCACATTTATAGAGTTTATTGTTGATGTGTTGATTGGGCTTTTACCAAGCACAGTTAGCATAATGAAAATAAATCTTGATGACTTTTTGTCTAAACTCAAGTGTTTTTGTGATAAATAAAGGTATAATGAAGTATGACAGTTTGTTTTTGTCAGTGTACTTTCACATAGTGATTTGAACAGAATATGTTCAAGTAGCCTACTCTCTGGTCTAGTCAAAGTCATAGTTTTGCCTTGTTTCGTGTTTTTGATTATTGCCTGTGTGTTTTGAATATCCCGTGTTCTTAGCCCTGTTTGGATACTGTTTGCCCCAGCCTGGGGTGCATTTTCCAAAACCATAGTTGCTAACTGGTTGCAATGCAATTTTCCATTGCCAACCAACTAAGTTGCTAACAGGTTAGCAACTATGGTTTTGAGAAACGCACCCCTGGATTATTGCTTGTGTTTTCAGATTACCCCTTTTGCCAAGCCCTCTCGATTTTGTTAGCCATCGATTGACCATGCCGCTTTGGATTACTCTTGTCTTCCCCGTGATATACCTGTGTGCCATTGTTTGACACTTGCCTGTTTTGACCATGTTTATGAATAAAGCTCTGCACATCTCACATCTCATCAGCTCCGTTACAATTTGGTTACTCCATCTAGCCAATACAACTTTTGTTTGCAAGCATCTATTTGGTGTCAAATTAAATACTCTAACTTTGTTTTTACTTTGTTTAGTTTTTTTTGCATGTGAAATCTATTTTCTTTCTCAACTTCATACACAAATGGGCACACTTCTTAATTGAGAACACAGGTTATGCACAAGTTTATCTATTATTAATTTCACATTTTATCATGTTTCATAAATGTGTATGTATGAAAGTGAACATATATTAAATAGGGATCACTCTCTGTCTCTAAGGCCTGTTATCTATCAACTTCAAAGTTCCAAATGTGCAACCCTGTCTTCAAAACCCAATGAATATCACACACAGAAGTTGAAATTTACAATTAGAAATTGGGGCAGAACAATAAAATATTGCAGTGGAATATATAACAGATGATATAAGGAACTCTCTCCACATCATGCACTAGTGTTATCTCAGTTCTCTGTGTGTCAAGCTGTGCTGCAAGATGTACAGTGTACAAAATGTTCAAATGTTTCAAGGACAGTTGGTGACCTGACAAATATTCAGAGTTATTTCAAATGTCTTATTACTGAAAGGGAAGATTCTATAACTGCTTGCCAAGCCTCTAAGGCATCAGTTTTTTAAATATCAAGAATTCCCCAATGTTAATGACTGGACAAGGACATTGAAACAAAGAGAGCCAAGCAATATGTTGTAGGTTTTGATTTATGCTGACTCATTCACCATGAGGACCTTCTTCTGGCTTGCCCAGGAATATCAATAGCTATATCTTGCAGAACCAGGCTGTTTATTACTCCCAGTGTTCCAAGCTTCCGTTTGCTATTGCCTCGTTTGGCTCATCTTTCACAGAAAATGTTTTAGACAAGGACAGAAGCAATGGTACATGAATACCCAAAAGGCACAAGAGGGAGGTCTTATTTTAACAGCTCTCCCTTTTGTATCCAGACTTTAACTTTGTTCTCAAGGCTGTCAGGGTTTGAAGAGCAGTGCTGGGGTTTAACATGTTAAAAATATATATATTGAATTTTTTTTTTTTTTTTTTTCAGTAATGAAACAGTTCTTAAATAACCTTTTGTGCAGTATAAAGCTTCCGTGGATGTCTGTTTCTGAAGCAAGAGTTGAGGAATTACCCGCCTGACACTGTCTTCCAGGAAATGTACTTAAGATAGTATTGATGAATTAATATATGGATAAAAGATGACATTTCCTATGGTAGGATCATAGATGAACCTCTTGCGATTCGTTTAACCACAGATCCTCACTTTTCATTCAGTCTTGCAGGCACATTAAGTGTTGGAAGCCTTATACATGGCATTTGTATCATGATAAACCCAGAAAGCTCAGTCTCTCCTCGAGTTATCTGGCTTAACACTCAGTGAGCCATACGGTGAGTGTGTTGACCCTCTGGCCGTTGCTCAAAGACTCACACAGTTGTTGCAGAGATGCAGTTGGTGTACACAATGCCATTGTCTGGATCTATTACATTCGTCATTACTGTAATGCACCTGACAGGACCTGCTCACTTGGAAGATTAACCTTTTTATCCTTGAGGGGAGACTGGCAAATGGAGTGGGCATGGTAGGCTTTCTGTGCAAGATGCAAAAAAAAAGAATGAACATGAACATTGATTTAGTTGATGTCAGAACCACTTGGATTGTTCACACACTTGTGTTTAAAATCCTAAGGCCAAACGATACAATGACAAGTAGGCTCAAAGCAACGCAAACAATGGCCAACAACAGCTAGAGCACCAGCAGGACAACTGGTGATGAAACTAGCATATTGTACATCTGTTATTTGTCCGAATATATCTGTCAAGAAAGCTTTTCAGAAAATGTAATTTTTTTTTATTTAATTATTTTTTTGGTCACAGCACCAACCACAAATTGCTGTGCCAAGAGAATTCAGAAACAATGCAGTGCTAGAATGTCAAAGCGTGTTGTTTAGCAAAAGACAACCAATCATGAAATGCCTCAGTGCTTGTGTCATTAAATATTTATGCACTTTTTAGTCACCAAGATGTTCATGTGTTGTGCTTAGTTTCAGTGGTTGAACTGAAATGTCCAACAATGATTCAAATCCTTTTTTGCATTTAATTTTTGTTCATTTCATAAGAATTTAGACATGTAGAATCAATATTTATATCAATATTTTAACTGTAAAAAGGTTAAAAAGGCCCTTTTTTTGTATTTTAAAATTACAATAAGATGTATTGGCTTTAGAAACATCACTACATAACATATTAAAATGTATAATCAGACACCATGTTGTAACAATAATTACTAATGTGTTTTTTTATATATATACTGGTGCCACCATTAAGCAATATACAAAAGATCAACCTGAGTTTGTTGAAAAACATTTCTTCAAAGATTTATTATGTTACTTCTTGCATGTTTGCGACCATTTAAAAGTGGAAGTTCCAACGTGTGTAATTTAAAGTGTGTTCAGTTTTATCTGAAACAGTTTATTGTGAATCTGACACTATTCTATAATGTTGGTTGTTGTGTATTCGTTGCGCTGTTCAAAAATGAAATCTCAGGTGATTGGTGCTAAAATGTTAATGCTCTGTTGTGTTTAAATATATATTCCGCCAACCTTAAATCTTACCAATATTGTAAAAGCAAACATGCAACAACAGCAAATTTGCGTGAGCAATCATGCCATAGCTTTTTCACATCTTTAAACTCTTTCATCATGATTTGTATCCGGGAGCTCCACATAGCAAGAGCAATACTGTACCAAGAAGATCCACTAATGTATACTGTATCTCTGGCAACCCAATGGCACATCTGGTGCTATATAGTCCAACAATTGTAACCACACACAATTCTGAACGATTACTAAGAACATACCCTCAAAACCCCAAACCAGTTTCACAAAATGGACCCAAACCTGTTCAGACCTCCCAGCAACAATGCATTAAAGAAAACTGGTGGCACGACAGAATCTTTAATAGAAATGTTCATTGTCTTACTGCACTGACTAATTTTTTTCCCCCTTGTTTGAAGTGTGAACAAGTCCAAAAATCTGTCAGTACACATTATACTCATGAGAAACAAGTGTTAATATGTTAAGCAATGTGGCTTAAGCAGTAAATGTGTCTACTTGGATTTATTTTTAGATATATTTACTGGAAAAACAGTCAATTAAAGTGAAGTGAAGTGACATTCAGCCAAGTATGGTGACCCATACTCAGAATTTGTGCTTTGCATTTAACCCATCCGAAATGCACACACACAGAGCAGTGAACACAAACACACACACTGTGAGCACACACCCGGAGCAGTGGGCAGCCATTTATGCTGCGGCGCCCGGGGAGCAGTTGGGGGTTCGATGCCTTGCTCAAGGGCACCTAAGTCGTGGTATTGAAGGTGGAGAGAGAGCTGTTCATGCATTCCCCCCACCCACAATTCCATCCGGCCCGAGACTAGAACTCACAACCCTTCGATTGGGAGTCCAACCCTCTAACCATTAGGCCACGACTTCCTCATTAAGTAATTTTTGCAGCGTGAAGAAGAGCTAAAATGGGAATTTTTGAATTACGAGAGACTTTAGCACTGTGGAAACTACAAGCAAGTGGCTTTGATTTTGGGTTTACACCCCCATTCCTGGTTAAATACCCTTTTTTAAGATCTTATCGTGTAATGAGCAGATTCTAATTAATCAGCTTCACCCTCATTGCATTCCAGCATCCTTCTTCCCTAATCGAAATCATCAGTAATTAACCGCTTTAAGCATATACCACCATTGTCCCTGTCTCTCTCACCCCTGAAGCCTAGCATATCATTTTGGTTTCCCCCTCATTAACAAAGCTCACCATGAAACCAACTCAACTCAGAACATGGCCCATGGTGACATCATGTCCTGTGCTGGAACAGCCTCTGTAGTATGAACACTGGGCTGTTTGCTTTTATGAATGCACTTCCAGAACTACCTCTGTGTCTCGTCGCTCATAGATTCTGACATGTTGATCCAAGTTAGTGATTTTTCTTCATGTTAAAAATGAGCCAAAATGTTTAAATAATTAATCATGCCTGGCAGAGGTGTAATAGTGACATAAATCATTACGAATGCGGCACAAACATGATGACAGCTCACAGAGGAAAACAAGAAAAATTGTCATTCTTCAGAAATCTTACAGTGCCATCACAGATTCTCAAGAAAATACTGGTATATTTAGTCAAATCAAAATTAATATCTAGATTATGTTGAATAGTATTAAGGGAATAATTTAGGCTGAACCATCCACAATGACTATATTTGCAATGTCTTAGAACAACTTTTATTTCAATGTAAACACTACCATTTTAAATGTTTACCTTCTTCTTTCTAACCAAGTGTGCATGTACTTGATTAAAAATAACAGCAATGTTGTCAAACATTGTTTCAATCTAAAATATACAGGTGCATTAAAAGGTGTCAATAAATTAGAATGTTGTGGGAAAAGTTCATTTCAGTAATTCAACTCAAATTGTGAAACTTGTGTATTAAATTAATTCAGTGCACACTGAAATAGTTTAAGTCTTTGGTTCTTTTAATTGTGATGATTTTGGCTCACATTTACCAAAAACCCACCAATTCAATCTCAACACATTTGAGTTGAATTACTTGAATTACTGAAATAAATGACATTTTCCATTGCATTTTAATTTATTGAGATGCAACTGTAGTGTTCAAATTGTTCAAAATTCAAGTATGGAAAAAATTGCATTATTTTCTAAGTAGATCATCAGAGAAAAATCAAGCCCAGTGCCCTCTGACCTGTTAATGTAAAGGAAGAGAGGCACTTTCAACCTCCCCATTTGAATTGTCTGTTATTATGGAACTGATGGTCTCTATGCTGGCCCCCATTTTGAGCTATTACACTGCTATCTCTGTGCATTAGCCACAAATGGGTCGCTAATTACATTCCTACATTATAGCTTTGCTCATCCACTGTCTGCTCTGACTTACAATAACAGCAAATGACACTGGTGCACAGCCCTCCTCTGATGTTTTCTTCCATAGAGTACTCAGTTGTGCTCTTTCTGAGATGTGGCTTGTGCAATTCCATTCATGTCTCTGACCTTTCCATGTGCAGCCATGCATGACTCTGGAATTGTTCACCTGAAGCATTGGTTGATAGCAATTGATTTTGCTTCCATTTATTATTTTATGGGAGTCACATTATCTGTCTGTCTCCGTCCGCCCCTTCTGTCTTCCTGGCAAGATAATCCAGGTGCATCAAATAAACTTAAGTGTTTTCAAAACTTCCTTTGTTTACAGGTTTAAATTAGATGTTGTATGTGGACTGTGTCTTTTGGATCCCATGTTATCTTCTTTTCCCAGGACGGGTCAGTCTGGTCCAGTGCGTTTGGCCTGTAGTCAGATGTATTTGTGTGTTGGAGTGTATGGATGAGACTGATATGACTAGCTGTTGTTTCAAGGACAATTCCGTCCTTTGATGTCTGTACACCCACAGTCCCAGTTGTCCACATGTCTGTCTGCCAGCCATCCAGATGAGCTCAGCATTTCCAAAAAAAAAAAAAAAGGCATTCTTCTCCAAAACAAACACTACAGTCCTGAAATCATGTTGATCTAAGCAAGACTGCATATGCTGTGTTGACCCCTCTTCGAGATGATCTTATTATGTGTTAAAATGGCATGAGCATTGAAGGAAGAGTAGACACAAGACTGATTCTCTCTTTCGTTTGCCCTCTGAACCCTCTTTTTCTTTTTCCTAGAAGCAGGGCTGTCTGTTTGTCATGCTAAGTGGGCTGACATTTTTGAGGCATCTCTTATCAATAGTGAAATGTCCTGTCTTTAATTCAGCTTGTCAAAGAATACAATCACTTTAAAGTGATTCACCATGCTCTGGATTTTTTTATTTCTCTCTCAGATGAGTCCATGTAATAGAGTAGTTCATCCAAAAATTTAAATTCTATCATCTTTTTCTACCTCTCATGTTGTTCAAAACCTGTATGACAACAAAAAAGATAAAAACTGAACTGTTATCCATTTAATTATATTCAATAAAATAAAGTTACTTGATATAGAGGATGAATGATGAATAAATACCACTTCAAAGGTATCAAACAAGCAGTTAATGGGTTAGTTCACACAAAAATCAAAATTATGTCATTCTCTCAGTCTCTAAGTCCATCCATTGAAGCTGTGTGTACAGTGTACTGTCCATGTCCAGAAAGGTAAGAAAAACATCATCAAAGTAGTCCATGTGACATCAGAGGGTCAGTTAGATTTTTTTTGAAGCATCGAAAATACATTTTGGTCCAAAAATAGCAAAAACTACTACTTTATTCAGCATTGTCTTCTCCTCCGGGTCTGTTGTGAGCGTGTTCACTGCAGTTTAGTGATATCCGATTTTAAGACTTTTGTGTGATTTTTCATCTGCATTTAACTGTATCCAGCTTCATATCTTAGCAGAATGGATAAATAGGGTTTATAAAACATTAATTCTGGGCTGATATGTTGGCTGATGGATTATTTAACTGATAGGTCTCACTGTCTGAAAGTAAACAGGATTTTATCTGACATACATTTTTCTTCGACTGGGTCACCACAAGGATGCATTCTTGCACCTCTTTTATTTGTGCTGTATGCTAAAGAGTGTCAAAAGCAACTACAGAGGCGTCATATCATTAAGTTTGCAGATGATTCATTGATTGTTTCCGTTTTAAATAGTGAGGATCTTGGTCATGTTCCTGTACTGGTAGATTGCAGACATGGGGACTTGTGACTTGGTGACTTGGACTCGAGTCGACTCGAGTCGCTATTTTTAGGACTTGAGACTTGACTAGGACTTGGAAGTTAAAGACTCGGGACTTGACTTGACTTGAGACACGATGACTTGAATGACTTGAGTCTTAATTACATCATGTTTTCAGTTTGAATATAAAATATATAATTTATTTTTAAAATAAAGTTGATTACTCAGCTGGAGCGCAGGCTGAGAATAGCGTCGTGACAGGATCAGGACACTATCATCAGTCATGCCCTCTCTACCTTACACACACCACGCCCACTTAAATCAGATATCACATCACAACATGTCAGCCTGAGAGGTACCGAGGGTCATCGCTTTTGTCTTCAATAGTTCGCGCCTAAAAACGCGTGGAAAACGCTAGTCGCGCAGCTTTCTCCTTCTTTCCAAAGCGCTCAGGCAGAAGTGCTCCTGGGGCGTCTGTCGTTGCTAAGCATCCATGACACGCTCTCTCTCATTGAAAACGCGGAAATTTCAGCAAAGGATAAATGGATTTGCAGCACTAAAAATCGCTCGCAGTAGCTCTGCTACTAAATTCATTTCAAAATGGCAATCCATATACAGCTATGAACAGAACAGCTGTTCCTTCATCTTAGCTGAGCTTTCAACGTTGATACGAGAAAGGATGAAGCTGATTGGTTAGTTATTGTCACGTGACCTGCGGTGCGCTTGCGGCATTCTGAAAAGTTTAGATGTTGAGCGCGTTGCTTCTATTATGAGCGCGCATACCGCGCGCCTACATTGGAAATAACGAACTTGCGCGCAAAGAAGACGTGATGTGAACAGCCCCTAATGATCCGCTAGCAGGCCGTCAAAAAAACGCATTCCAGGGGCGGCGCTAGGGTTGGGCTAAGGGGGCATAAGCCCCGAATATTTTATTACCTTGTCTTTCTCATAGATCAAAACAATTAATCAGAAAAACAAATGTAGCTGCCGCGATTACCCAATCATGACAAGTGCATATTACATACATATATATATATATATATATATATATGTACAGTACAGAATATAAATATGACGTATTTTCAGTTGTTTCATACTTTTTTGTTATGTACAGTACAGACCAAAAGTTTGGACACACCTTCTCATTCAAAGAGTTTTCTTTATTTTCATGACTATTGACTATTGTAGAGTCACACTGAAGGCATCAAGGGCTATTTGAGCAAGAAGGAGAGTGATGGGGTGCTGTGCCAGATGACCTGGCCTCCACAGTCACTGGACCTGAACCCAATCGAGATGGTTTAGGGGTGAGCTGGACCGCAGACAGAAGGCAAAAGATCCAACAAGTGCTAAGCATCTCTCGGGGAACTCCTTCAAGACTGTTGAAGACCATTTCAGGTGACTACCTCTTGAAGCTCATCAAGAGAATGCCAAGAGTGTGCAAAGCAGTAATCAGAGCAAAAGGTGGCTACTTTGAAGAACCAAGAATATTACATATTTTCGGTTGTTTCACACTTAGTTATGTATATAATTCCACATGTGTTAATTCATAGTTTTGATGACTTCAGTGTGAATCTACAATTTTCATAGTCATGAAAATAAAGAAAACTCTTTGAATGAGAAGGTGTGTCCAAACTTTTGGTCTGTACTGTAAGTTACAAGTTACAATTTTGTTTGATTCCATGATGTATTTTACTGAACATGTGTATTTACAATGCAAATCCAAATTATTTTAATTTACTGACAGTTACTTATATCTTGTCTTTTAACTTTATTAAGATCAGATTCTTCAGGTAAAATAACAATATTAAGGTGACTTGACTTGGACTTGACTTGACATAGCTTGTGACTTGACTTGACTTGACTTGCCCAAGAAAAAAATACTTGGGACTTACTTGAGACTTGAAGGTAAAGACTTGAGACTTACTTGAGACTTGCACATGTGTGACTTGGTCCCATCTCTGGTAGATTGTATTGATTTGTGTAATTTGTCCTTTCTGGACATTTATGTGTTTAAAACTAAACAGATGATTATAGATTTTAGGAAGAATCCTACAGTCATCTCTCCTGTGGTTATTAATGATCATGTTGTTGAAGTTGTATGTCAGTTTAATTACCTTGATACTGTAATAGACGAAAAGTTGACCTTTGAGGCTCATGTGAATGCTACAGTATGTGTAAGAAAGCCCACCAGCGTATGTCTTATTGGCGGAAGCTTTGTAGTTTTAATGTGGACAGTATTTTCATGAAGATTTTTAACTCTTGTATTGGATCTGTCATTATTTTCTCATTTGTGTGTTGGTATGGGTCACTTAATGTAAAAAGCAGAAATAGATTGCAGGGAATTGTTAAAGTGTGTGGTAAGATTGTTGACACCACTTTAAATGATTTGAAAGACTTGTATAAGTTTAGGACTCTGAAGAAAGCTGAATTAATTACGAATGATCTCAGCCATCCCCTGCAGAATGTTTTTAAGTTGCTTACTTCTACTCGTATATATTATTTGCCTTTATGTAGGATTAAAAAATTATTTTATACCAGCTGCCATAATTTTTTTAATATTATTCTTTTTTTAATGTATATTATTAATGGAAGTCATTGTTTTTTTGTTTTGTTTTGGGGGGGGGGGTTTGCCTGTGTGTTGTGGTGTTGTTGATTTTTTTATGTTTTACTGCCGGCTGTGAAACAAATTGCCCTCTGGAGGAAAATGAAGTCGACCTTGACCTTGACATATTAGAACAACACAGAACTGACAAGTCCATGAATCTGAGCAAACCTGCAGCCTCATCAAAACACCAGCTGTACCCACAACTGGAGATTCTTGAGTGTGTTTCCTATCTTAGTTACCTATTTGTCATTTTATCCAGAGCAATATACAGTACACTTATTACAGGCACAAGGGCGCAGTGCTAAACCTTCACAGCTCAACCCTAGTGAATTTGAATTTTACAGTTACAGTTTCATATTGAACCCTTTCAAAGCTGTAGTAGCTCTCTGCATTTAATTTCCCATAGTTTATTTGTAAATTAACATCACGCAACAAGACTTAATGCCATAAATGTATGTATGTATGTATGTGTGTTTTTTCTACATTTTTATCAAATCTGGGGTTGCACATAAAAATTACAAATAAGGCTATAAATCATTGCAGCTTTCAGAAGACAGGTATTAAGCAAAAGTCAACTGTAAGTAAAGAAGTGTGTTTGGCATCTTTTGCTCTTCCTGGCTTTCATTACTGGCTGGAAGAATTTGTTTAGATGGAGGTGGTGCTTTCTAGCGGAGCTCTGCGGGGACTCTGTAAAGTGTTGGTGGGTCAGCAGAGGCCTCTCCAGACGCCCACTACTCTCTGACGCCTACCTTCACCATTTGGGTACCGCTCTGAAGGCATACCGAAACACAAGATTCGTTCTGAGACCTTCAACTCAAAAATAGAGAAAGAAACTTCCTTTACAAAAGATGCTTGTTTGATGTGTATCTGCATTTGTTTATGAATGTTTTAAAATATGTTAAAAGCACATGATTTAAGAAGCGTGCAACGTATTGGAGCCGTGGTATTATTGTGAACATAACCCCGTTTGGAGGCCATGGACTCCCTTTTTATATTCCAAAGGCTGCACACAGTGCAAAACTCAAGGTGATGAATGGTTTTGCAATGGCGTCACTGTAGGCCATAACTCTCCACCAGTGTCACAGGGACCACAGTGACTGAGTATGCTGCATAATTTCATATACGCCATTTGTTAAAAGCAAGGCCGCTCTCTTTCTCTCTCCTGGAATAGATTTTAGTGGGTGTGTAGCACCAGGTGAGGAAGTGTTGAGAGATGCTGAATAGAACATTTTTATTTCTCTTTGCACTTTGGAATTCAAGGCTTTGAACCATGAATGTAAAAAAAAAAGAAGAGAAAAAAAATTGTTAATGTAATTTAGCATTTGACTTTTCCAGTTATAAAATATTTGAACATTCTTAAGATAAATTAACTTCAGAAGCAAATTACATAAACTGTTGAGACTCATTTAAAGGTGTATAATACTATAATATTAAGTTTGATATTAAGGAAATGTCAACGAGGTAAGAACAATACAATAATTAAAGGTATATGGTTTAAAAAGTCTTTAATTTTTCTGCAGGTTTGCTGAAGCAAATTATGGATTTTCTTTTTTCTTTTTTTTCTTCTTTTTTTTTTTGCAATGTAAACAATGAATCATCTTTTGATTTTCAACTGCTTTAGTGCTTCATGGACAAGAATGTTATTGAAGTCGTTTGAACATCTGCCAGCAAATGTGAAGCCAAAAATAGCTTGCAGTGATCAAAAAGTACTGTAGACACTCGCCTTTGTTCTGTTCTGCCCTTCTCCTTTTAGCCACTTAAGGCACTGAAAATTTATTACAACTTTCACAAGAGGGTGAAGGAATTTCCCTGTGACAGATGGTGAATGGCATATCCTGCTGCCTGCATCAGCGGAAGCTGGGGTAATGTTGGGATCCAGTTCTGTCTGAAACCACTGACAGAATCACACACTTGTTTCTTGATGTGCTGGTGACGTTTTATATACTCTAGTTGACCGTAAAGGTGAAGTGTGTGATTATTCTGATGTGAAAGTGCCTTTTTCTTAGATTAATGTGCAGTGACAACTATAAGTAAACCTTTTGTAGGTTGACTTCCTGAAGTGTGCAAACACTTCAACCCTGTGGCGCTGTCAAAACATGGGTTTCTGACATCTCAGCTTCTGCCTCAGCCAAGAGAATGTAAGAGTATTTGGGAAACCTGTTTGAAGACAATCATTACCTTACCATTTAAGTTTGACTTGTGTCACAGAAAACATAAAAGTCACCTGTAAGGGTCCATAGTTGGAAAGCATTATATATATATATATATATATATATATATATATATATATATATATATATATATATATATATATATATATATATATAGAAATGCAGGTTTTTTTTTTTTTTTTTGACAATGTATAGTCTTTGGGATTACTGTTGCTTTGATATTTCAGGGACAATGTTTAGTTTGGTCTCCTTCTGCCATCAAACATGAAGCCAAAACTAGATAGCAATGTTCAAAACATACTGTAAACACTCAACCTTGTTCTGTTCAGCCCTTTTTCCATTAGTCACTTAAAGCCTAGAAAATGTATTACAACCTTCACAAGAGGGGGATATGACTCCTTCAATCTGACCTGACTGATAGTAGTATAAGCAAATATACCACTGTATTTATAACAATATGTGCACTGTATTGCTGTTGTATCAGCTTGAACAAAGAGAACCCAAAAAGAACCAAAAGCAACTAAACCAGATAGAGCAAGATTTAGAAATGTTCAGAGTTACAGAATACAGAAGACTCAAGCAAAAAATTCACATTAATGAGCATTCACTCTTGTAGCATGTTTCTGTATTGTTGATAAAAGGACTGACTCCATCTATTTGGTAATGAGGCTGAAATAGTCATTCCATTAAGGAGTGTGACCGCATAACCTGGTGTTATTGTTGGCACAGGCCAAACGTCCACCAACGATCACATGTACACTTAATATCAAACACACACACACACACACACACACACTGACAAATGGTCTAGTAGTTCATCACAAAAGCACCAGACTGCTTAATAGACCTTCACACCAGCCTGTGGGTCATAGCTGATGAACGCTGGAGAAAAAGTAGACAGAAAGTAGAGTCTGCGACTGCAATCACGAAAAGGGAGCAGCTCGCAACCTTTCCAGGCCTGCTGTAGGATTACCTCTGCTAGGGACAGAAAGGTTGCCAGAGTTTCATGCTGGGCCGCGACCGTCATTTTGGACAGCAGTCAAGGGCAAGCAGCGTATCGGCCAAAAGACCTCTGCCCTGTGCCAGCGAGTGATGGAGTTCTCTCGCAGGGATACCGGATAGCACCTCGGAGACCCAACAGTCAGAGAGTGGCATGTCAAGGTTATCTAACAGCTGACGTCGGCAACCTATTTTTTGCTTGCCGAGGTTCCTTTATGTAATTTGCATGAGAACATTATGGGTGTTGACTTTCACTCATTAGTTTGAGATTTTATTTAGAGTGTGTTCAATCCTCAAGAGACATCCTGAGTTTATTGCGTCTGGATCTATTTCTACACTTGAATATTCCTCATTTAGGCCAGACGTCTTGTGGCTAAAAAAGTCTTAAAACAAGGACGTTTTAAAGTTTTTGTCATGCCGGCAGACATATAATGATCTTCACTGAGGAGCTCTGGGATACGGAGTATGATAATTGTTCCCTGGGCCAAGTTGTTTTATGGTTAAGATTAACCTCACAATGGTTTCACGACACTGGATTAATATTAGGCCCACTGCAGTTGAAGAGAGAGCTTTGAGAGTTGCCTGTAATGAATCAAAGAAATGAAATGTCAAACAGGTTTTAATGGGGCCATTTGGACAACGTCTAGTAGGTACTAAATCACTTTTTTCTGTATTTTAACTTTTTTTTTTTTCAGGGGGGCAGTAATGACTGTGTGTGCATCGGGAAGAGAGCATTACCAAGTTTTTTTTTTTTTTTTACATGGGTTCTTATAAAATATTCATTTAGTGAAATTTCAGTCTAAAAGTTGAGATGGGGAAATGTTTGATAACGATGCCATGCCAATGGTGATGATGAGGTGAAGATGATAGTAGGTTATGATGGTGATAATGATTACTGATTAAAAAGACCTTTCTAATGATCTACTGACACCTGCCTGAATCAATAACTGCAGAGTACAAAGTGGGAGTGATCACACTGATGAGCACTGCATGTAGAATTGTCTTACATTTTAAGATGAAGGGTATTACTAACTGGTCGTGCCCAAAACTGTTGATAACCTTGATAAATATGATCAAAGACGACTATGAAAATTAATCTGCTTTCTTTATCTTTTTGATCTTTCATTAAAAAAGAAAAATCAAATCTTTAATTTTTACAGTTACTAACTGTTAACAGTTACTGGTAAAACATCTACTATATATAATGAAATCGTTATTTGAATTTATATGTAATTTATATGTTGCAAGATACTTTTTGCCCAGTGAATTGTGTAGTTACAACATTCACCAGCAGGAGTTGGATGATGAGTCATTGTATATAAAAATTAATAATTAAGATGTTGCATTTAGTTTTCATTTTAACTACATGCTATTATATATATATATATATATATATATATACTTTTTTCTCAATGTATGTTGTCGTTGCAGAATGTACCATTTGAAATGTTAATGCTAATACTAACCAGCCAAGATCTTGATTTGGTGGCAAAATGCTCTGTAATATCTTATAAGTAAAATCTCAAACTCAAA
Organism: Carassius auratus; assembly: GCF_003368295.1. Lineage (NCBI taxonomy): Eukaryota > Metazoa > Chordata > Actinopteri > Cypriniformes > Cyprinidae > Carassius > Carassius auratus. The sequence continues at coordinate 42,924 of NW_020525442.1, read as the reverse complement.
TGTTAAAAACCCACCTATAGCTTAAAGGGACCCAAAAATGATAGTTCTGTAATTAATTACTCAGCCTTATGTCATTCCGATCCTGTAAGACCTTTGTTCATCTTCAGAACACAAATTAAGAATTGTTGATGCATGCCGAGAGCTCTCTAACCCTCCCATAGACAGCAAGGATGCTTACACAATCAAGGCTCAGTAATATTGCAAGGACATCGTTAAAATAATTTGTGTGACATCAGTGGTTTAACTAAGAAATTTTATGAAGCTAGAAGAATGCTTTTTTTATGTGCCAAGAAAACAAAAATAACAACTTTAATCAACAGTTTGTCTTCTCTGCATGACCCTATAGTGCCCTTTTGGTCAGTATCAGATACTCTCAAATGATTTTAAATGTTAAATCATTTGACTGAAATGATTCAGTGACTCACTCATGAGGACTGTTACTTGTTTTGTTATTAAATGAATCAGCATTTCTTAAAGAATCGACTGAATGAATGATTTAATGACGTTCGTTTCGTTCGTGAATGATTCTGTGCTTTAAATTGCTTGCTAATGAAGATCATTTCACTTCCTTTTTTTCTCCTGTAAAGTGTGCTTGCTGTGTCAAACTGGCAAAGACCTCATGGAGCCCCATGGCACCGTGTAGGACCATCGGCCGGTCCAAAGTCATGACTCATCCATTTATAACACACATGAATGGCTGTAGCTTGACCAGATATCTAACCCGCGGTCATTCTGGGGACATAGCCCATCTGTGCTGTGTCTGTATGTGTATGTGTTTATACAAGTGTGTGTGCAAAGATGTCACTGCATGTGACTTGGCAATTTAAGGGCATTGATCGTGAATTGATGTGTTGACAAGATATCCTCAAGGCATCATTTGCACAAGAATGGATCGATTGTCAATGTCAATTTGATACATGCATTAGTGCATTGTGGGTATGTATATGTGTGTGTCATGATGACAGGTGTTTTCTCTGTGTGGAACTGAAAGGGCGATTGCACACTTGTAGTCCCTGCAGCTCAGAGCCAGAAACCTACAGCCGAAGAACCTGCCCATGTGTCCTACCATGTGGTCATCTGCTGGCCCGAAAGAGAGATGGATTGAGATAGTGAGAGAGAAAGAAACAGAGAGAGCGTTGTGTTCCGCTCACAGGTTTAAGGTCAGGCACGACACTATCTACAGGATGGACAGGAAAACATATTGCATCCTGTCCTGGAGAGCCATTTAAACAGGTGTCAAGGTGTGCATGAAGAAAGGAAAGTGTGTGTAGGTTTACTAAACTATATAGACCAGTGGTTTTCAAAAAATTGTAATCTAATGACCCCCAGATATGATAATACCCTTGCACTGTATATATTATAATGTGTATATAAATTGTCCATATTAAATATTTTAAATATTAAAATATATTATTTATTTGATGTATAAAATTTTATTTATTAAAAATGTTAATAAATACATTTTTATATTTTTCGCTGATTTTATTTTTAACTTTACATGCACAGTGCTTTCTGTCAGATGACTGTCAATTATATGACTGTAAATAGATAATAATTAATCTTCATGCTTTTTTTTACAGAATAAAACACTATATAAATGTCATTTAGATATTATGTAATGTAGAATTCAGTAAATTGTTCATTTTTCATCTCCAATTTTCCGATGACCCGTCTGATAACCCATGCAACTTTGAGGACAAAATCATCCTCAGAAGTTAGATAAATATAGCACAACATCCCTTTAAGGACGCTACGTAATAGAGTTTATTGGTCATTCTATACTTTATTACCACTTCTCAGCCTGATTTCGCTCCCTTCACTCACCTTAGAGGCTCACATTACAATTAAAACTTGATGACTGTCAGATTAGTTTGGCTCTAAGAGCTCCTAAAAGCCCTATAATCAATTTAATGTCCGTCTGATTCCAGCCGAAATGCCGGATCTAGCATTTAACCTCCTACCCTGCAGCGGAGGGATCGGCACCTTGCCCTATCTCAGCTGTTGTATTGATTTCAGCACATTGCATTTACCGTTCTTCTCATTACATGGTTAAAAATCATGCAGGCTGAAAGTAAGTAATCAGTCGTTTATAGGTCAACACATAAATCAATAGGCCTGCACAGAGCTGGGCTTCCTGACGTCACAGGCTTTGATTTCCCCTTGTAAGTTACACATGATGTACTGATGTATATTGTTGTTACTGTAGTAATCTAAAGATCTGTTTGCTTTTACGCCATCTATATGTGAAGACAGCAGAGAAATGTATGCTCAGCACAGTGGAGTCCATTGTTTTGTTAACTTTGTGGTTTATTATTTTGAGTCGTATAGGACGCGGTAACACATGACCTTCTCACAATATATTGCTGTACACATCCATCGCTTTGGCCACTCATAAATATTCACACAATTATGCAGCATGTATCAAATGATCTGCTCTCCAGTGCGGTTAGCGCTCACACTTTTGCTCACCTTTTTCAACTAACTCAGGGACTGCTAAACGAAATGATCACACAAGTCAAACGAACTAGGCTTTGGAGGTCAGATGTGCTCTGGCACTGTTAATATTGTCTAGTGTGAGCATTCTTGTTGCTTCATAACATTATGGTTGAACCGCTGATGGCAGATGGACTATTCTGACAACGTCTGTCATACTTTTCTGGACCTTGACAGTGTAACCAACTTGGTAGTCTATGGTACAGTCTCAAGCCTCCTGGTTTTGATCCAAAATATCTTAAATTGTGTTTCGAAGATGAAAAAAGCTTATACAGGTTTGGAACGACATGGGGGTAAGTGATCAATGACAAAAAAAAAATATTTTTAATTTGTATTTTATTTTATATAAATATAAAAGTGTAAGGAAACCAATTGTTCCAAAGAACCTCTTGTGTGTAGAATCACTCTCTGCAGATTTAGAACTGTTGAAACACACAGTGTACAGTCCAGAGTCATCCAGTCAATTGACTAAAATGACTCTCATAAATACTTTCTTTGACTTGTATTGTCAGTAAATGAATCAGCGTTTCTGAAAGAATTAATTGTATGAATGTATGATTCAATGACATCTGCATTAACACTCATTTCTTTCCTGAATGATTCTATGTTTTTGAATGATTCAGTATACTGAATGATTCCATGGTTCACTCATAAAGACTTTTTTATTTGGATTTGGATTTTTTTGAATGATTTAAAGACTCACTCATAAAAACATTGGTATGTTTCATTCCTGAATGATTTAGTGTTTTGAATGGTTGGATAGAATAAATAAGTCAAAGTCTCACTCATAATAACATCACCACCTACTGCTGAAACAAGGTAACCCGCAGAAAGAGTCATGGACCCCCCCCCCCCCCCCCCCGCAACCAACAACTGAGATTATTGGGAATTTAAGAATAAGAATAAGGGGCAAACTTTTAGATATGCCCAGCCAACATAGGGTAGAATCTTAAAATGAGAAAACGTGACAAGTAATAGCTTGTTTTCGCATGATTGAATTTTTTTCCGTCATTAAAGTAACTCAAATTAACCCCTGTGACAGCCGGGATGTGGTATTACAGCACAGTTTTGCACAGCCATCACTTCAATAGAACTCAGTTAAGTTAATTTCAATTGACATGAGGTTGCGTTGTGCTTCTGATTAGGGGCGTTTGATTAGCTTATGCATTTCCATGACCCACGCTAATGTATGACCCTTTGTCAGAGTGGCCTGCCAGAACCCCGCAGGAACTGCGAGAGCATTGACACTAATGTGAACGTGATCTGATTCAGATCCGAAAACCTAAGTGCAGTTGGATTAAAATTGGATTCATCTGAGCACCCTCTGCTTATTAATGACAACAGGTGTTAATTTACCACAAATGTGAGCATCCCAATTAAAAATGAAAATTATATACAGTGGGGCCTGAGAGCACATTAACAATCTTTAAAAAAAAATGAAAACACACTCAGGCATGTCGAGCTTATTAACAACGCCGACCAACTTTATGCAAAACTCTCTTTCCACTCCATTGAGTTGCTTTATCCAGAGAGACGCATGGAGAGGGGTAAAAGGAAGTTTAAAAGAAAGTGGTCAAGAAAGTCATGGTTATATTTGGAAAGAAATACTGCAAAAATGTATGTGTATGTCAAGTCAAGTCACGTTTATTTATATAGCACTGTATACAATACAGTTTGTTTCAAAACAGCTCAATAGTAATGAAGAAGAAACCAACACAATCAATAACAGATCAAAAACTTATCTGCCTCAGTTGGAGAGCATATGTTTTTTTATGTGCATTTTATTAAAATAATAATTTCAATGAAATATTCCAAATATGCATAAAAATATGTATATTAAAACATCTCACAAACTTCACCAAATATATGAGACAAAGCAGCTCTGTAGCTCTAAAAAAGACAGTTGTGTCATTATTAAATTCAGTGTTGGTTCAATTCAGTTCAACAACTGTCTTTTATAAAAGTTCATAAATTATGTAACAAGTTCAGTTCAGGTAGAAGAAAGAACCTCTACTGAAGACAACAGTATCATTGTTCATCTCAATTCAATTTCAAGTTTTGTTCTCAACCAACAGTGTCAGTGCAGTCAATTGATATTAATTACTAATTAGTTTCTTTTAAATCCCAACTAAGCACGCTAAAACGCAGTACTGGGCAAAAGATAAGAAAACAGAGCAAACGTGTGTGTAATTCAGCAAGAAAGTGAGATGAGTAAGTGTGAGAGTGCATGTGTGCATAGGGGTGGCCTCCCATTCTGATTGCACTCTGGCTGATGCTGCAGGGATGCCCAAGAGATTTCTCTCACATAACCATGATTAGTCTTACATCCGTGAGCTTTAGTGCCGAACTCTCTCGCCACATGCTGACCTGCTGCCTCTAAATCTCTTACTGAGCCAGACAGGCCCATTATTTCACTTCAGCCTGAGCTTTATTATCTAAAGTCGGTCAGAACCATGTGTGGGGGCCTGTCAAAACGGCTGCTGGCAAATGGAGATTGCCTGTTCCATGATTTACAGGATCAATCAACGGTGGAGACTGCAAGCATACCAAAAAGAAAAAGAAAAAAAGCCCAGAGCAGCAGTTTGAAATGGGCCGATATAGTAAAGCATTTATGGTTGCATCTGAAAGATGCAGTAAAAGCTTTAGAGGAAATACATACAACCTCTTCCATTTATTTGGTATCATGTGATTGGTTTTCTTTTTTGCATATGGAATATGCATACAGAATTATAATTGGCCTGGTCTTCGTTGCATAATTTTAAATGCTTATTTGCTTGAACTTTTCTTCCATGAATGTGTAATTTAGCATCTGCCGAGTTACAAACCACAAAAGTTCACATTAAATCGAGTTCATCTCTCCAACACAGAACACTCATCATTTGTATTCTTGCTATTTTTCTGTGACTTAGCTTACACAGTGTTATATATTTGCATAATGCCTGCCCACTGGCTGCTTAAGCCCCGCCCTTAAAAGCAGTGATTTTGCCATACTGAGGAAACACTTGTTTAACTTTTTCTCAGGGTGGGCTAAACATTTATATATATATATATATATATATATATATATATATATATATATATATATATATATATATATATATATTCTAATATTGACACCAAAGTTACCAAAGATATAATATTTAAGCCAAGTCAATTCACCTTTATTTATATAACTTTTATACAATACAGACTGTTTCAAAGCAGTTAAATAACAGAGTAAATTAAACAGACCTCATGAAATATAAGAGAAATTCAAATGATGCCCTGAAGAGAGTACAGTGTCAATATTCAGCTCAGCTCAGTTCAGTGTTGATTCAGTTCAGTTCAATAACTGTATGAAATTAGTTAATGAAACAAGCTAAATTCAGCTATAAACAGTTATATCATTATTCAGCTCAAGTCGGTTAACAGTTGATTCAATATTGCAAAATTCATAAATTATGAAATAAATCATTTACAGCTGCTCATGAAGCCTCGGGAGCTGATACCCTAATATGGTAAGGGGCGTTACATTTCCGACATACACTCTAAGTGTCTGACCGATCACAACAGACTGGGCTTTTTAGAAAGATGGGTTTTAAAGGTATTTTTCGGGCAGACAGAGGGTGTAAGGTATGAGAAAAACAATGTGTTTTTGAACTTTCAAATCATGTAAATGTATTCTAGCAGACCCCAAAAGTAAATTTATAAACTTGCATAATATGGACACTTTAACCATTTATAGCTGATTCTTGTGTGCAGCTAACTGAAAACAAGACACACCATGAGAGTCATCATCATTTGCACAGAACCGAAGCCTGAAACTAAGCTTACCTAAAACTTATTCTCATGCTGCCTTGCAAGCACTGGTAATTCATGCAGGAAATGCAAATCTAGTTATAGGCGACTTGAAATCTTTAAAACATAATAACCCAAAAACATCTGAAGCCAAGCTCAATTTATCTTAGATACGCGCTGCTACTTTTAGAAAAGGACATGAGAGAGAAAACTTAGGAGTAAAGATGAAGCTGGGGACCACTCTCTCTTCTCAAGGGTGAAATCCTTTTCTGTACAGCTCAGTGGATTTCACTCATTTTCTTTATCGATGGAGCAAGTGGACTAGGGCAGGACCCTCATGGGCTGCTTTACCCGGCAGCTGGTTAATGAAACAGGTCGTTCGCCACCTTTTTATAGCACATCCCCGCTAATCAACCGCCACAGTCCTGCTCCTGTGACATCCCTCGGGACTGGACTGTCAATCTCAGTCTTGATGGGGCTAAGTGCTCTGACGAGCAGAGGTTTGCACAGAGTGAGACGGATAAAATCCTCATTACAAATGCAAAGGAGATTAATGAACCACATTAAGATGCAGTTCTGTTTGGACATATTTATTTATGCCAATATTTATGGAATTATTATTATTTTGATTAAACTCGGCAGAGCACATTATCAGTAGTCAGTCATTCTGGTGTGTCTAGATATAAAATGTGCCTTGCAAAAATAATTAAAATTGAAAAAATAATAATGAACAAAAAGGTCCTTTAAAAGTTATAGTAAATACAATAGAGAAACACATCTGAATTGTCTTCCAGCTAGAAAACAAACACTTATGTCATGAAAGCAACAGGGAACTGCGGCAGATTTTGAAATGCGCAAAGACTCTCGACCTCTATCTACCAGTCCAACAGATCAAGTGCTTTCTAATCCATCACAATATAATCTTAAACCTCATTGTTTGACTTAAAAGATAAGCTATGCAGGACTAAAACAGAAAAAAAAAACACTACTCCAAAGACAAAAAAAAGCAACACTTGGTTCATTTTTCATGTGCATGCAAATAAAGGGCAGTAAATGACTTACAAGCCAAGAGAACAGTAATATATAAGCAGATTGAGCATGATGGTGTTTCTGTGCAAGCTTACTGCATGACTGTATAGTTTCTGCTCTGAGATTATTCTGTGTTTATGTCATGTTTGGAGAAACGGGACAATCTGAAACTTACCTCCCAGAGCTTGCTTCATAACAAAATTCATGATGATGGCTTTTTATTCCTGCCTTCTTCAACCAAATATTACATTCAGGTTGAGCTTTTCAAGTAGTCCCTTGTCGCCAGATCTACAATGTGAAACAGACAATTACTTAATAGCAAAAGCTTACTTTGTATAAACAGCTATTCACCTTAAAAAAAAAAATGTGGATGTGGGCAGTTTTTTTTTTTTTCTATGGGGCTATTTCTAACTTAATTGACACTTAAAATTTTCATTTAAGTATGTGTTTTGTCATATTAAATCATGTGTTTGACTGGATCAAAACCATTTACTGTGTCACAGACGAAGGCATTTTAGGTAATATGATAAAACATTACTAAAGACTATAGGCTAACAATAATGACTGTATGGCATACACAATACTATCCAGCCGATCATTTCACAAGATGCGACATGTGAAGGACAGTAGAGGTCAATATACCTCGCATACAGTTCACACAAAGTGCAGAGTTGTAAAATTACGACGGGCTCCCGTTAGTGACTTATCGGTGCCTGCATGTAACTTAACCTTCACAAGGAAAAAATAGCGCTAATAACAAGCTCTGGGATAAGCATGCATCGTGTACATTTGAAGTAAATCTGCAGGGAGCGTTCGTTCTTCTCTTGGGGAATGGCAACATTACATTGCAACCTAAATATCAAATAACATTTGAGAACAATACTTATTATGATTATTGTGAAAGAGTTTCAGAATGTAAATCTTAGAATTAATTATACTACAATACAACGCAAGACTGGATTCCTTAATCTGTGCGTAAACTTTCCCTCATCCGAATCAAACCCTCAAGCTTATAGTCCGAATTCACCGACACGTTGGCTGATGAATGAGTCCTGGTGAATCTCGTACTCTACTGTACTCCTAGTGTCTTCTTACGCTTATAAATGCGTTAAAACGACCCGCTTTAGTATTCCCGATGCGTGTCGAAGACAAAATCACTTCCTCGTTCCATGGGGCTGATTTCAGCACCATTGCTGGCGGACAGCTCCCGCTCCATCCCACATAGAGCAAAAGCCAAACGCTCGCATTCCACACACACACACACACACACACACACATACAGGTTATAATTACCTGCACGGCGATTTCAAATGTCTCTAGAAGCTGATTAACTCCTCAGAAATGAAAGTTGAGCAGTACTGATACAGCGAGGCTTTAACTGCTCGTTACTAACATCTCTGGTTTCCAGGCAAAAGAAGGACGTCCTTGTTTCTCGTGCTCAGAGAGGCAGTGTGAGTGTCTGTGAGGGGAACTGCAGCTGCCGCTGATAAAGGCACTCACTGAATCACATGGAAAGCTCCCATCTGAAGCGTCCCATGTTCTGAGCAATCAATTTTTAATGACTGTGGCTGTCGTGGGCAGGTGTCCTGCTACACATTCCGGTTATATGCTTCTTTAATGCCAACGCTGGGGGATGAGCTTATTTAAAGCACCTTGCCTTGATGCAAATGACTTGTCGCATACAAATGGGATATGCATGGAAGATTATGTATATGCGATGCAATGCTTTTAATGTTACCGCACGTTATGATTGAACGATTAAGCCTCCGTTTGTTCGGCTTCACCTCGATTTGTCCTTGAAGCTGTCTGATGCGACTCTGCATGCGTTTTCCTGAACAAGCGTGATTTCAGAAAGTGTGGCCGATATGTTTACCCCCGAGAGCGTTGTGGTGTTGATGTGCTTCTGGTTTCCGTTAACAGGTTAATTGATGGATGCTAGTCAAACCATCTAAGCCACCAAATCCAGGACTGGGTGTTAAATCTGCTACTGTTTTAGTTGTTTAAGATATATTCCAAATCAGAGCACTGTATTAATAGGTAATTTAGCTTATTCAGGTCTATAAAAACTATAGGGAAAAATGTTCATTAGGTAAACTGTATATCCACACACGCTACTTTGTTCCTTTGTAATTGTCTGTGAAATTTACATGCAAATTCTGGGTGAAAATTCCGAAAAAACGCTTTATTTTTATTATTTTTTTATTATTAATTTTTAGCAATGCAAGGAGCTACAAAACTTTTTCTTTCATCACTATGTGCCCACTTTATTACATGGCATAATCCCCTTTTAAGATTGGAGGCAAACATTTTTGAGTCGCAATGAGATGTAACTCAACACACAAATCTCAAACACGGTGAGACCATCAAATGTTAATTCGGTAAAAATGTGAAGTCAGAATTCAAATTATTTTGAACGGCCATCAATAGAGAAAGATGCTGTTTGGTTTCAAATGATGTGCTTCTAGCATCTGCCACCAGGGGCTGAAATATTTGCGATATATAACATGCTTGGCATGCTTTATTATATTCAGTGATTAGTTTTCTCTCAAAAGAGCTTATTGCATCAGTTCAGTGCTTTGTAAACATAACTTCCCTTCCAGACGGGTACTCTCCAATTTCCAGCCAATTTGATTGAAGCTGCTGATCTTTGGGTATGGCTTGCCAGATTTGTTTGCATCATACAGTCAGGAAACAAACAGTGGGTGTCCGTGGGTCCCTGTGCAGCTACAGAAGAAAAGTTTTTCATTTATTTGATGCAACCCGAGAACAGGTAGTAAAGTGGGTGAAGCTTTATCCAAGGGGGGAAAAAAAAGTGAAGCACTGACTGGTAAATCAGTCACACTGCCTTTTGTGCCTTGATGTGACAAGAAAGAAAATCCATTTTATCTAATCTTGCATGTGTATGCAAACAAAATACATCAAGTGTTAAGTAGGCAGATGTTATTTTGAAATCACCATTAATACATGTCATCACGACTATATCATTTAACGCTGAAAACTTACCTGCAGTTTTAAAACCAACTTGATCTGAAATGCTACAGGTAAATGAGCTTATTACAGCAGAATTTACAATGCACACAGTGGTGATGCGTCATATTTACGATTTGACCGTCCTCTCTGGCCTTCTGCACTGCAATATTTTATTTAGCTTTGTATTCAAATCCAACCGTTTGTACTGACGCCAAAAGAGAAAATGATTCACATATGAGGGAGTGAAGGCTGGTAATAACCTGGATTACAGACCGCAGTGGGTGTCAGATTCCCTGGGAATTTTGAAGTTGACATTTTGAGACATTTCGCCTCCCACCGCACTGTTACAAACAGCAGTGAAGGAGCATTCAGCCTCAATCAGCGTTGTCGCCCACACAAGAACCTCACAAACACTAAACACCGCCTAAATACTTCACTTTTTGACCAACAGCAAGCACACAATAATGATTAGGGTGATCGCAGTGATGATGACGATGAAGCTAGGTGGTATGCGGACAGCTGTGTTTTTGTATTGCTTTTATAATGTATTATTGAATGCTGCCTCCTTAAATACGCTCCTTAAATTAGAGATTCATTCCCCACATCTGTGTTTATCTATGCTGGCTCGCTCTCCCTCATTTCAATCTAAACACATTAAAATGTAAAATGGCTTTGGGGCTGAATTGAGTAGCATTATAAAAACAGCCTGTCACACTTTTGCTGCATTTGATTTCTTGTCTCTATTTGTCGAGTTATTGCTACCTTAAATTGGAGATGGCTTTTGAAAATGTGACATTAGAGTCACTATCCAAACCATCAATCTTTCTCATCTTTGTATAACGTTATTATGGTTTCTCAGAGACACACACTTTCCCATAGCAATCAAAGTAGTCTGATAATTATTTATGTTTACATTTACATTTAGTCATTTTAGTAGATGCTTTTCTCCAAAGCAACAAACAATTTGAATTTAATTTAAAGCAATTTAAACCTGCTTTTAAAACAGATAGTGTTCAGTAGATTTTGTGTAACATAAAGTCCATTAAATTTTTTATATTTTTTTATATTTTCAATATTTTTTATCAGCAGCAGTATCCAGTTCATATCCAAATAATGCAAAAGTAACCTGAATCAATTTATTATTGGATAAACAACATGAGTAGCTTTTTATTAAAGCCCTTGTGTCTTTCATGATGAGCTGTTGCCATGCCGTCCGTATTGTTTTCATTTTTTAAATCATGTCATAGTCAATTAAGGGAACAGCCTGCACTTTACATGGGTATTAACAAAAATCCCATTCTGCAAAATTGTCTAAATCCTGAACTGTAGAAACCGAACCACCCACACATCGCATTTTATAGCAGGTACCGCATCTTCAGCGTTCAATGAGAAAATAAGAGATGGAGAGATGCAGAAAAGACAAAAGTGTTTACTGAAGTAATGGATGTTCTGACTCATCGTTCCGAAGAAACCACACAGACCCTGCTTTCTAATCTCTTATATAAAACACTCTAATTCTGAGGATATTTTCAACAGTCTTCTGTGTCCTTAATATTAAACTGTGACTGCAGTGCTGTTGTACTAAATGTGTTAATGCACCATGCGAATTAAGTAATGCGTCATGTGGAAACAAGCTACCCTGCAAGTAAATGTCAAAAACCAACTAAAGAACAGGATGTAGCACAAACAAACCAACACACACAGGCATAAATATATATACACCGAGCAATTTGCTTGCTCCCAAAATGAATTGGATTACCCTGAGTAAGCACAGTACCCCATCTGTGCTTGTTGTTATTTCTTGGTAGATGGTGTTCAGGTTTGCAATAATGACCGTGGGTAAGTGGACGCTGAGAGACCCCTGAATAGGATGATCGCAATTTTCCATTCCTCCCGGTTCCTTCTGTTTGCCCTTTGGGAGCACTGTTTTCAAAGCTATACGTCACGAGGAATAGGTTAAGAAAGGTTCATTTTCCTGACTTGCAAACTTGCTGTTTGATAATCACTTGTGGGACTGATTTGTTTTCATTAATAGCTTCATCAAGCGCTATGGTCAAAAAAACACATTGGACCTTGTCACGTGATGTGAAACATTATCCTTAAGGTAAAAGATAATTACTAGATATAAATCCCCACTGGTCATTTCCCTTTAGATTCCATGCGTTTATGCAAGTTGGAGCGTTTCAAAGGATTAATAAAAATAGCTTTAATTATGAAAGATCTTGTGTTCAATTATACCCTCTTAGGTAAATACGAAAGCTGTAGTAAACAAACCTACTCATGTCCTTGAGGCTGTGATGACAATCCTTTTGTTTATTCTGAACTGATGTATAAATTGGCTTCAGATGCATAATGAATCCACCTGCAATTTTTAAAGATTGCCCTGTGCATTCCTTCAAGTATGATGGAAGCGACTGCACTTGGAAAAAATGGTGTAGGGTTTACATTGAAGTAAATTTTCACTTTAAAATGTCACAAATAATTGTGCATATAAAAGTCATCATAAAACTGCTATATTCCAAGATATCTAAGCAATGATTTGTGCAAGATCATCCATTTAAGAGAGTTCAGAAATATAGCAAAATTTGATTTATAACAAATCTGTTTATTGAATAAAATCTTTTGATCCGGTTGCAACACAGCACTTGCATTCTCTCTTGGACTTGGTATAAAACATTTAAATAGCCTTGCTCATATTCTGTGTCTTACAGCAGCTATTCAGATAACAATGTCTGTCTAGACCTTAATATCTTTAGCTCTCTATTTCTTTCAGTGAGTCATGACCAGTGGTCCTAATGATAGACCCAATTCAGGTCTCTCGCACAAAATTGGGCTACCTATTTACAACAGGACAGAATGTTACTCTCTGATCATAGAGGTGGATTTTTGTCTCTCTGACTGTCTCAAAACAAGCCTGATCGTTTCACATTCTGACCGCTGTTCACTGCACTCAAAGGTGTGAATTTCCACTATATTTTGGAAATAATCGCTGTAATTTAACAGTACTTTTTATGCAGTTCTATAGTATCATTTATATTAAATACAGATGTGTGTGTATATATCTATATATCTGTTACAGTGAAATACAAATGTGCTGAGCTTCAAATGGTTTTGTTGTAAATTGTCCTCAGATAATAAGTATTTGTCTCTCTTGTCCCCTTCCTCTCTCTTTCTCACGTATTATGTCTCAAGACTTAGCTTGTGACCCAAACTGTCATTTGTTTTCATTAATACTGTCATAACTGAGCAGTCTGAAAATAAGGAGCCGTTCGAAGAGCTAAACCACAATGGTGCTTCGATGCATATTCTGCTGTTAGAACATAGAATGTACTCTAAAGAGGATTTAGTTCAATAAACAATATAGCCCAACTTAATCATGTTAGAAGCCATATTGTGTTTAAAGTGGATGAAAACAAGGTTATGGTTCTTATATGGAATCATGAAGCAACTTTATTTTTTAATAGTGTAAACAACTTTACTTCTATTCCCTTCATCGTTGGCAAAATGAAATATGACTAAGGCGCGATTTACTGACCAATAATTTTGATTTTATGTGTGCAGAAACTCTCTCGCAAAATAGACACGGGATTCATAACAGTTTTTTCTCACATTATTTATTCTTACCCTCGTTCTAATGTTGATGAATTCGAATTATATTCTAACTGACAGAGCGCATCCATGTACAGTATAATAATTTGCATAAAACATGTCAGAACCAAATCCATATAAAGCATATATGCACCTGTGGCTGAAAATTGTTGGCATTGCAGCTTGTTGAAAGTGATCACATAATCAGAATCAGAACGACTGCTCTGAGGAGTCAAAGGTACCTTTAACAGTGCCATTTTCCGTTAACGTCAGCAGAACTGTCTGACTCCCTCTCGTACTATCCAGCCGTCTAATTCTGTTTCTGTGTAGTAGCAGTTTGAGGACACAAGCCGAGCATCATCTCAATTTTAACAGCAAGGCATTTCAAGCAAAAGAACACATGCAGTGCAGACTTCATCTTTAGTGTACTTTATGAAAAATTTCAGCTAAAAAAGTGAAGAGGACACTCCATCTTCCTTGACTTGTGTGAAACTGAACTAAGACTTTCTAACTTTCCAAATCCTGCTGAATTTTCATGCTGGTCCAGGCTGGTATATCAATTTAGCCATGCTGTTCAGCAACTAGACTAGCACTAACTAGCCTGGAGATCCATTCAGCTCTTTTCAGCAATTTAGCCATTGAAAAGTAGCAGAGCAACTCCTCATTCCCTAAACACTTGCCTCTTGCATACACCACAACACTTCAGATATAACCTAATGGCACTAACACACCAAATAAAATAAAAAGAAGAAGGTCATGAAACCTGTGACTAAGGGGGAAGGTTTATAATTCCCAACACAGGTGCTCAAATTAACTTTGGCAGTGTGAATTAGATTGCTGGCCGGCTGACCCACTCACAGTGGTATAACATTAATTATCTTTCCCCAGAAGAAGTAAGATGAGACTGATGAGATGGCTTTACAGTGTAGTATGAGCAAGACTTAAAATATCAAGGCCAAGATAAAAAAAAAAGTTAATTATTTTCAAAAGTTATTTGAGGATATAATGAATAGTTGATGCGTTTTTGGAACTGTGGCTAGTGAGGATGTAGGCCTGTTCCTAGCAAAATGATATCCAGGTGATGACAAGTTACCATAAAAGTGCAGCTGCCATCATTACGCTAAGGAAAAGTGGGAGAAAAAGGCTTCGGCTCATTTTCTGCATGGATAAAACTGCATGGTTTGTCTCATGAGATCAAATAAAACAACGAGAAATAGTGAGCCATACATCTCTGTAGACAAGTGAGAAAGAAAATGAGGGCGTAAGATTGGCAGAGTACAAAAAAAAATGCTTTTTCAAAAAATAATTTGTGTACATGGTATCATCTTGAAGACATGGGCATTTGTTCTCTAATATAAAAGAATGACCATTAACTTTCATTCCCTAGTGAAATGATTATTATTATTATTTTAATTAGCTGTCTATGCAGTCATTACAGCCATCACAGGTGCACTCATGATTCAAAGCCTGTTCCAAAAACCAAGCATTATACTTATTATGTGTGAGTGTAGAACCTTCTCGGAGCCAAATAAATTCTGAAGCAACATCACATATAGTTAAATAATGACATAATGAAATAATACATTGCATTTTCATAAGTTCAGTAAAAGATATCAGACATGTAAAGATATTTTGATCAAAATAAAATACATTTTGATAAGAATATTTAAATCTAATAAACTATTTTTCACAATATTTGAGTGCATTGATTTTATAAGTATAGTGTTAGCAACATTAACATGCCTTTTTTTCATGACATAGACAATAAATATGCTGCCTTTTCAGTGCATTCCAGGATGGTCACTTTTTAGATCCCATTTCAGTTATGATGTCTGTGTAGGGTAATGTAGCTCACTAGGTTATTGAGCTATAATGTCAGTGGTATGGGGTATTTGGGGGTATTGTACTGTAAAATTAATAGGTGTAGAATCTATTTTCACTCAGAAAATGCAAAAAAAAAAATTATTACAAAGAATCAGTAACTAACAGTGAATTAAACATGGCATTTTGAAGTAAAAAGGCTGAAACAGTCTTGTCTTGCAAAATGCACTCCAGTAATCTTTCATTACTGAGAAAAATCATTTTTACAGTTCCAAATGTAAAAAAAAAAAGATTACATTTTTTTTTAAATACTATATACATATATACTTTATACATGTAGTTAAATCTAATAAAAACCTTACCTAATATGTGTGTGTTATTTTTATGCTTATTAGAGTACAATGTCATTAGCTTAGCAACATATTAAACATTTGAAATGAAATGTTAACTTTTTCAGTTAAGGCTCATACAGATGAACACAAAGATAGCTAAAGGAATTTTGAAACAGCCCGTGCGTTAGAAAAAGCAAGAGAGTGAGAAAAGCCACAAGAAGCAAAAGCAATGGAGGGGTCACTGCTTAGTAAACCTCATTAAAAGCCTCAGGGTCATCACAAACCTCAATCTGATTTGAGAAGCGGGACATGATGGTGTTCTGCTCTCTAATGAGGAGAGAGAAGGGCCTAAAGCCTCTGAGAAGAGCCAACGTCTGGCACTCTGTCTCTGCGACACACAGAGGCCTGTCACACTCACTCTCTCCCTATGCTCTTTTCGTCACTCTCTCTTTCTCTCTATTCCTTTTCTTATTTTACATATTCATTCACACACACACATTCGCTGAGACAAAGACAAGCAGGAAACCTCTCACAGGACTGAAATTGGTCTGTGTGATAGACTCTCACAGTCTCAATGGGGAACCTCATATATTTTCACCATAGGATCTGACACCGATGACCAGTTTAATGAGCTTGTCTCTCTTTCCTGCAGCTTGCAACCTTTTCCCAGAAAAAAAAAAAAAAAACGTGAAATGGACCTGTGTTACAAACAGCAGTACCTAAATGTTGTTTTACAATGACACATTTCTATTGAAACTGTAAAAAGCATTTGACCTGAGGATAGAATGGAGTGCTGTCATACTTCAATGGATTGTGGTCAGGAAAAAAACATCATTCAATTGCTCGCTGCATTTCCGCAGGAGATTTTCAGTGACATAACGGATTACTAAAGCAAGTGGGAGTGCTTGGAAGTATATCAGAATGATAAAATAGCTGTTAAATGTGAAACAATGCAGCTTTTTCCATAATATCTTCTCTGGAAAGCATGAAGCATTGTTTGGTTTTTAATGAAATTTCAAAATATTTTATGTTTTAAAATTTCTGATTATATGTCTAAATGTCTAATTTACTTTATTATTTTTTGTTATTATTACTAGACATTTTGCACAATGGCATTGAGCTGGCAATTTAACGCTTGCAACTTTCTTTCTATAAATAATATGAATCTGTGCTCCAAACTGACTGGTAAACTACATATTGATTCGCTGTGCTTCACAAAATGAGAGCAGCAGCCACGGCAGGTCATATCATTTCAGAAAATAAGAGACTGTCCTATAAATTTATGAAAGGAGAAAATTCATTCTGGGGAAGAAGACTGTTTAGGTCAGGTCTTGAAATGTTGGAAGTACGTTACTTGAATCTTAATACATTGGTTCAACACAGCAGATGTGAGTTAGACTTAAAATCTCTATACAGGACCAGTAAATCTCAGAACAGATGGGGGCTTCACACTATGAGATTCTCTCTACAGGAAATGATGCGTATAAGATCCTGTCTTCAATTGCTCTTAATTGTCATTATGCTTCACTTATGTGTCACTTGACGTAAGAGAGAGATGAATTTTGCTGTTGAACTCTCTATCCAACACCACTCAGATAAAAATGAAGAGCTTAGCTTGGAAACTCAACTTGTATGGCCTCACCTTTTTCTTCAAGATCTAACCCATAAGTCCACCTCCGTTGCTGCTGACTTGTCAGTATGTAAATAAAGAGTCAGTATTATGTTTTTTATACGTTTATAAATATTTTAATTGACATTTCAGTCTTTTTAGAGGTGTTATAAATGCATTCCAGTTGGCCCAAATGATATACATATACAAATTTGTTCATATACAGTATTTGATTATTTAATTTAAAATGTTATCAACTAAACTCATAATGTGTGATTAAAATCTCACAATTGTAAGCTTTATGTCTTTGATCCATTAAAAAGAACCAACTCATTTTAACGATTTTGGGTGAATCGGACTACACTGGTTGCGCTGAATGTTTTTGATACACAAAGATCCTAGTCGACTCACTTGTTAGGGAGTCATAATACATTGGTTGCAATATAGGCCTATATTTGGTTCAATTATAAGAACCAACTCATTAGAATCATTTATTTGGGAATCAGACTACACTGGATGATTGTCTACTCTACAGTTATTTAATGGGCAACAGGCTAATTTAGTTGCAATTTAGGTTTTAATTCAATAAAAGGAACCAACTCATTAGAATCATTGTTCAGACAACACTGGTTGTGCTAAATATTTTTGATTCACTAAAAAGTCATTTGGTACTAACTACACTGGTTGCATGCATGTTTAATAATCAACTCATTAGAGTCTTTTGTTGTACTCTGATTCAATAGCAGTGTTGTTCTTTGATTCATTTCATAATGGCAGAAAAATGAACATGCAATATTAATAAATATGAGTACTGTTAATAGAACTAGATGCCATTTGGTTCTCAATTAAATTATCTTTACAGGCTATTATTGCTCGCCTGCAGTTAACTACAGCACGACATAAGCACATGAAAAAGTACTTCTACTGAATCCTTATTCAGTCATCAGAACTTGATTCAAACCTCTCAAAATGCCTTCTTCTAATGCATCATCCTTCCACACCAGATTCACTTCTATGACCGCTGCATCGGTTCTAGCTGTAGATAACTTTATTCCTGGACTATGTTTACTTTGTATCTGCTTTACTGAGAGTATTATTATTTAATTTTTGTTTGACACTACAGTGCTGCCTGCTGAAATGTTACTGGACAAAATGTTCTTCTAGGAGACTTTAAAAGGAACAAAACAGAAAATTTAGCATGAATAAATTGTCGTTGCTGTATAGTAATTCAGTGGTCACTTTGTTCACAGTGTTATGAATACGAATATACATTTGGTTGCAAATGTAATACAAGGTCCATAAAAAATAAAATACAATCTGGATCACATCATCTCAACTTGCATACTGTCTTTTGTCTTCATCTTGTAAGCTGTCATAGTCATATTCATCACAGGTTTGTATGAAAATTGCTTTACAATCAACAGTTTAATGGAAGAAGATTCAGAAAAACAAAACATTCAAACAAAAACCAAATCACAGTAACAATAATATTCAGAATAGATAGGTTGGTATTACTGTATATCCCAGAGTGGTCACTTTGTTCTTTCTTATGAAAACACATTGAGAAGCCACGGGGCATGAGACAGAAAATCTAATATACGGATCGTGTCAAAAAGAAAACAAGACCTCCGATGAGTGGTGAGATAATGGAACAGAATGGAGAAAAAACAAATCTGAGTTTATTTTTCTTCATAGCAGTGGCCTGTGGCGTCTAGTGAGCAGTGGCTTGTGTATCTGCATCGGCTGCGTTAGAGTTTACAGTTCAGTTAATGGCAGCCAGAGGCAGTTCCAGGGTCAGTGAATATTCACGGCTCAGCTCAGACATCTGTGTTCCATCCTTTGAAGTAATACTGGAATATGATACACATTATATCAGTGAGGAGTCATGTTATGAAGGAAATCCTTCAGTATTACTGGAGCAACAATGAAAAAAGTCTCACTAACCTACTGTATACTAAAACATGCCTAAAGGTCAGAATTTACAGTCCAGGGCTCAAAGGATTCTGTGAAATAGGCTTTGTGTTTTCCCTGTGTATATCAATGAGTTTCAATTTCGGATATCTCAATAAACACCCGCACCATTACTTAAATGAGTTCTCAGCTTGCAGAATAAGCTACTATTCGCAGTATTGGAGCTCTGAATTATTGTACTGTATTAATTAGAATATTACTAGGCACAGAAATGTAGGAAAAACAAAAACGTTCCTGTTTTTTTATGCACCAAATATGATGGCGTGAACATAAATGACATACTATTTACAAAATGTTGAATGATATACACAACATTTCAAAGGTTTAAGTTTAGACAAGTTTTAAAATGCATAAAAGTTAAATATCTTTACAATTTAAAATAAATGTTGATTTGAACAAAATGCAAAGCTGCATTTTCGGTGTCATTATCCCAGTCTTAGTGTCACAAGATCCTTCAGAAGTCATTTGAATATGCTGATTTGCTGCTCAGGAAACACTTCCAATTATTATTCATGTTAAAACTGTTGTGTTGCACAATATTGTTTGAGTAAACATGATCCCTTTTGATAAATAAATGAATAGTTCAAAATAACAGCATTTACTTTACTCTGTTATTCATTATTATGTCTTTACTTTTGATCAACTTAATGCATCCTTGCTGAATAAAAGTGATAATTTCTTCTACAAAAATAAATATATAAATAAAAGTCTGTGCTTTTCTGTGAGCCGGTTGATTTTCACATTTAGTTTTTGTCCAGCTGGTATAAGCAGTCTGCTGGGAGCTCTGCGGCAGCACTGGCACTGTGGGGAAAACTCCTGCTGACTCACAACCTGCAGTTCAACACTGAGTGATTGAGGCAAACACTGCACACGTTTCTCAGTTTGGGTAAGATGAAAACTAGTTTTTGGTTTCAAGGCTTTTCTGTTAGTACTTAAACATAACAGTTCAGGCAAAAATGAAAAGTCTGTCCTTATTTAGTCTATAAAACCTGCAAGAACATATAAAGTCTTCTGGATGAAGTACTTAACTCATACATCAAACAATTACACATTCACATTAACAATGGCAAAAATGAAATCTCTCTGAATATGTGGCAATTTTCTTCACTTCTATTATTAGTAGGTTACATAACCAGGTGAAAACTTTTGTCCCTTTAACAACGTGTGACAAAAAGCTCTGAACAGCAATTATTCATAACATGATATTCCACGGAACCCATAATTACCAAAATGTAGTGATTCCACTCCAGTAATTAATATAGCCACAAAGCCCCCTGACAGCCTATCATTTCACCATGTCTTTAAGAAACCCTGACAAACCTATTATATTATATTAACGAGAGTACATGTGTATTCTGAAGTCTCTTAGAGTTTTTGAATGTCTTTCTAAGTCAGGCCACCTTTATTTATATAGCACTTTATACAATACAGATCGTTTTGTAAAGCAGTTTTAAAATAATAAACATAAAAATATAATCAGATACTATCAAAATACTATCAGTTACAGGGACAATATGTCAGCATGGAATAGACCTCTGAGATATTCATGCATATTCTAGTTAAAGGACAAAAAAGGACAAACGCAGGTGCTGGTATACAAAAATAAATAACTTTATTTCTTGTTACATTTTCATATGCATATAAATGCTCCAAAAAGTTCCATAACAGTGTCAATGTAGCTAAACAAAGATGATTACACAATAGCTCTATAGAAGACAGCAGTTTGGTCATCCAGCTAAGCTCGGTTCAAGTTTTGTTCTTTTCCAATAGTTTCAGTGCAGTCAAATCAATAATGTTACCAAAAGATTCTGCTTTCCTTTAAAAGAGTTAATAAAGTTGACCGGAGGATAAAATCTACACAATCTGATGCAACTGTAATAATGGTTCAGCTCTCAAGCTATCCATCGATGTTACATCATGGATTCAAATCTTTCCTCTGCTCCCCTGTGTAAGTGCTTGGAGGCTTTGATGCTGTGCCTTTTCTATCGATGTCAGTGTTTTGAGGACAGTCAGACAACAACGCCTTCACATGCACAAGTTTGCAGATAAAAATGGGCCTGGAACCTTTCATTCTGCACTGCTGAAGGTAGAGGGGGTGGGGGGTGGAGTCTCACGGGGAGACTCATGGGGCTGCTTTGTTTGAGAAACATCAACATCCAACTCCTACTCTCCCCTCACACACACACACACACACACACAGTGCCGATGACTGACAACCTTTTCTTGTGTGGATGTGTTGGAGCTAAAAAGGTGCCCACTCCACTCCCACATACATCTCCATTAGTAATACTTGGTCTAGTCTGGATTGAAAAAAAATAATAATAATAAGTTTCCATTTTTAAAAATTGCACAAATTATCACAAATAAATGGCAAGTAACACTGAATTAAATTTGAAATTTTATTTTATTTTAAAACATACTCCAGTCCAAACCTTTGCTTTATTTACTTTTTTTTTCATTGTAGCTGGGCTGGGTTCGTGTTTCTCATATCAAGTCAAGTCAAATCAAACTTATTTTTTATACTGCTTTTCACAGTACACTTTGTATAAAAGCAGCTTTACAGAAAAATATGATGTTAAAGGATTAGATCAGCCAAAAAGGAAAATTAAGCCATGAATTACACATGAGGTTGGCTTTGCACATGCGCCGCTCAGAAGTGATTCATGTGGAAAAGCAATGGAGAGATCAAAACAAAACAGCAGTCACTAATTAGACGTACAAATGAGGATTTGTAAAGAAGATGATTTCGATATGAGCCAAGAGGATACTAGTTTTCCTTCGCTAAAGTAAGGGAACTTTTCTTCCTTTGCATCTGTTAACAAATGTTGGTTTTCACGAGACTCACTGGAGCATGCACAACGTTGACCTCATACATTATTCCCCCAGAACTGCTTAATTTACAACTGTGAGCGCAATCTAGATTAAAGTGATTATTAAATTTTGAATATGAATATTTTTCTTACAAAAATGCATCGATTCACTACAGAAGGCCTTTGTTCAACCCCTGGAGCTGTGTGAGAAACTTTTTTTTAATGGATGCGCTTTCTATTAAACTTATCTTGGACCGATGGAGTGCAACACCAACTGACCTGCATCAAACAGCTTGAAAGATCAAAGACCATTTTTAAAATTTACATGAAAGAAGAAAATCTTATACATCTAGGATGACTTCAAGGTGAGTAATTTATGGGTTAATTTTCTTTTTTGGGTGAACTAACCCTTTAATCTTTTTAATATCTTAATACCTTCATACATTACAGTTGCATTTAGTAGATTAGAGCTGGGAATAATATAGTTTACATTTTGCAACAATAGAAGCAGATATATATGTATATATATATTATATGTGAGTACTCTGCGAATAAGGATGGACATACTTATATATCCTATTTGAAAAGAGCTGATAAATAATATCACTTTGCAATCCATTTCATCACACATAATAGATCTCACTGCAAAACTATATTTTATGTCTGTTAAGAAATGTAATATGTTGGGAAATATACAGTCAAAATAAAACTCTTTTTCATATATTAAAATGAATGGTTTGAACAGGAGATATTGAAGGGTTTGTCATTTATTTATTTATATTAACACTGCTATTTTTATTTACAATAATTTGACTATTTGAGTATGTTCGTCCTGATTCTGTAAAAAAGGTAAGCATGTGTCGGTTTGCATGCATCTGTATTAATATGATCATAAATTGTGTTATGGCTGAGCTAAACAGTAGATTTATACATTGTGCATTTCAAGTGCTATCAAAGATGACTGGTTTTTGAGCTGCCTTTGATACCAGTCTTTGATACCAGCTTTAGGCTTTTTATCCATTCCATCAGTTAATAAAAATCTGGAATCTGAAATCGAAATATTGAGAAATTAAGTTCTTAGCAATGCATATTACTTATTACTATATTTACAGTAGGAAATTCATAAAATATCTTCACAGAACATGATCTTCACTTAATATCCTAAGGATTTTTGACATTGAAAAATCAATAATTTTGACCAAATGAATTTTTGGCTATAAAAAATAACTGCACTACTTATGACTGGTTTCGTGGTCCAGGATCACATATATGATTTCAAGTAAATAAATGTCTGTAGACTCACAGCTCTAAGAAAAAAATCATACAACATATATGTCCTGGTCCATTGTTGGTCCATTCATACAACATATATGTCCTGGTCCATTGCTGGTCCATTTTTACTGCAAACTGCTTCCATTTTAAATATGTATGAAGTTTCTCTTGCCTTATCCGTAGAGCTATCCATAGAGGCCTGTTTGGTGCACTTGTGCTCCCATGAGCATTTAAATATATTAAACTGGATACAATGGTTATAAACCATTTACTGTGCAGTGCCTCCATTGTTTGCTGGTGAATTCAGTGCAACTGTGGCTTCAGTACAGTCAGAGTCAGTGGTATTAAGTTGTGGATCTGCAGAGTGAAGTGCCAACCAGGGGCTCTTCATATTTCCATCAGCAAAAAATGGAGCTGCTCATCACACTGGCCTTCGTTTCCTCTGAAATATATCGATCACTGACCCATGTCTCCAGCTCTCTTTCATTCTCCCTCCCTCTCTCCCTTTTCCTGTTTGGATAACTCATACTACCATATCATGTGTGTGTATTGGGACACAGATGGAACTCCTACTCACTTCAATAAAGAAAAAAGATGAAGCGCTGAAGCAGTGAAAATAGCAGAGTTGAACACAAAAAGCTGGAGGTATAGTGATATGCTAGAACACATTTGTTCACCAGATTTTTACATCAAATAGCATTCTTGAATGCTACAATTCAACTATGTCAAACTGTGAGAGGAAGCTAGCTAATATTGTCAAATGTTATTTAAATACATGCTAAATGCAAAAATGTTTCATGTGTAAGTGATGGTATCAGATATTATATTCTTTGAGAACCATATTCTTATGTCATTGTTGATTTATTAATTCTGACAGGTTGACAGAGGTTCAAGTGTTGATTAAGTTTCAGTGCAAAGACATAAAGAAGTAGATATGTTGAGAGCATTTCAATTCCATATCACTGAGTTCTTGAAAATCAATGCTAATTGATGCCTGATTGCATGATCTTCATCAAAGAATAAGATTGGAAAAGACAGGTCTTTGAAAATGCCTACACAGCCATTCAGATGCTGAATGCATTAAGAAGAAAAACATCAATAAGCTCTGCTGAAATGACTGCAGGGAAAAGCAGTCAATGAGTAGATGAATGCATTGTGTATATTAAAGTGATAAAGGGTGCCGTTCTATTTCCAGGCAGAGGATATCTACTACAGTTAGCCTCAGAGGGAGCGCTTTTGTACTCTGGAGAACTGAGCCTGATAAAGCAAGAGAAGCCGCTAGCGATTAGGCCCAGGATACATCATCAATGTCTGTGCATGCACATATTCTCAGGTTTTCTCACAAGCTCCACAAAACTGTTGGTGACAAGTCAGTTTGACAACAGAGTTCGGTTTAATTTAGTTGATGTAAAAACTGCATCGGGTCAGTTTGCTTACATCAATATTGCGTAATTGTTGTCACTCTGAACAACAATAATTACTGTATTTGCGTTATGGTAAGGGGTAGGTTTAGGGTTGACAGTAGGTATAGACGTTAATGTGATAGGTAGCAGATATACTTTATTTTTTGTTTTGTTTTTTCTGGCCATATCTGTATCCCTTCTAGCCACAAACTGCTGAATCATGTTTTGAACTAGCTCGAAACAAACTGTTCAAAAGGACATTCGAAAACTCATTGTATGACTGATTGTGCTCAGCATTTTCCATGCTGCCTTCGGAGGACACATTTTAAGGTAGGACAGCATCAAGGCATGTTCCAATCTAATGTTAGCTGCACTCCCTACCTCCTGAGATGCCTTCATTTGGTTGACGTTTGGAGGCAGCATAAATGTAGCCTTTACTGCCTTTGATATTCCACAATCCTGTGCGTTCCATTTTGTGACGGTTGAACAAAAAAATAAAGATGGGCTGCAGTTGGTATGAACACAATTCGTCATACAATGACACAAAATATATTGCAGTAATACCCCCATAATACAAAGTGGAACCAGAATTAAACTGAACGTTTGAACAAGCAATAGAACGAACTCTGAAAACCGCTTTCACACACTGCTGCAAAAGATTGCGACAAGGCATAAATGAGGTCGACTTTCTTCAACCCACCACCATAGCGATAAACCCGAGCTATGGCTTTGTGTGTGTATGTGATGTGCTTCAATACTTCTGTTGAGGCTGTGCCTGTGTGTAGGTGTGTGTGTTGTGAGAAGCGTCTTGTGATTAAAGTGGGCTCTGTTGGTTCGTGCGTGGGTGGTGACGCTCCCTGCGGTAGTTGTGTAGAGAGGTGAGCGGTGCCGTCAGGCTTTTGTGTCGTTGGTTGTGTCTCCATTTCTGCAGGTTGAAGGAAAGAATAGCTGAAAAGATTCCTCTTATATCAGTACATGCTCTTTGGGGACTCAATTGTTCTTTACTTCTTAGTGACTGAATTGATGTTTGAGCGCTGGAGATGTTCAGCTGTCAGGTTGGAAAAAAAGAGGTAACCTCAGGATGACATATTGACTATTTCTTTCTCAGCGGAAACTTTAAGAAAATATACAGTTGCAAATATTCAATAATTAAAACTCAAATCAATATTTGACATCAACATAGTGATTTATTTTGGGAAATGCCATGAAATAAGCAAGAAGCCGTCTATAAGGTCCCTTACATAATTTATGGCTGCATGAAGTGCAATTCTCAATATGGGAGCTCATGTAAGTCATGCCATTTTCTGTTGCAGTTGTGCTGGTGCAGTGCGAAACCCATTTCCTTCATTTTCATTTTCCATCACGCCTTTGACATTAAAAATGTAACGTCTCAAAATGGTGCTTCATCCATATGTGAGCTGAATCTGAAGTGGCATCTCAAGGCACAGCTGAAAGAAAAGCAGCTTGGATCATGTATTGATTTCTGCGCCGCTGCTGTAATGAAGATGGTGAGCGCATTGACAAACCTGCTAATGATTGGGCAGATATTCCACAGCTGCTTCCACTCTTTGGCTTTTGTTTGGCTCCATGGGAAGACGCACAGCCCTTAGAGCCAAAACCATCCAAAAGATCGGTTTCCTACTCTTTCCAGCAAGGGTGGCCCATTATGTGCAGCCTGTAATTAGCCATTGATTGATGGAGATAGAGGTGTCATTTCCTTTCGAAATAAATGTAATACAGCCTCTGCACACCATATGATCCATGCACAGGCAGGACATTATCTGTGTGCTTTACTATGTGGTTCCAGTCTTCATAAACACACCAGGCTAGATTCTACTAATGCATCACGGAGAATGAATAATACTTGTGTTTTTCTAGTACTCTACAGTCTCGCTCATGATTTCAGGTCTTTTCATCCTCATAACTGAGATTGTGCTGCTATGCAATTAAGTCCTTGGGGTGGATAATGCATACAGGGTTACTACACAGTCTCTACAGTGTCAAGGGCCTTTCTTTCATGTCATCTCCATTACAGGAGCAGGTATGATGCATAATTGAATTTTGTGAATTGTCTGACAGCTGCCGGTGGGGGCCCTGGCCCTGGCCCCTGGGGTTAACAGTGTTTACTTTCCAGTAGACACATTGGATGAAAAATGGCACTGTTCAAATTGAAAGACATTTTTTTTCTTCTCAGTCACGCAGCAGGGTTTGCAGGGCATCTGCAGAGAAGCTGTCATTGGTAATGACAGAATTATAATAGAATTTTTTTTATTTTCGTTTAATTATCTTTTTACTTTTCTTTCAGGGGTCTGGAAAGCTCAGGGACTCGTTCAGGTGCCAAAATTTTTAATAGACGTCTTATATTGGGTATCCTTTTTAACTGTTCCTTATCTTTATTACATTTTTAAGCATTGGTTTATTTTTTCTTATTTTTTCTTCTTCTTATTTTTTTAACCGTACATTGTTTGGACATTTACAGGCTGGGGGTACCAGCAAATTATCAGGTCAAGTGATTTGTCAACTGATACGAATTTGTCTTATTTGAGTTGTGGTATGTTGAATCAGATCATTTTTATTATTATTATAATTATTATTATTTTGTACATGTTCCAGGTCCTGGTAAAGTGAAATGAGTAAGTTAGTGTACTGCACATGTTATAAAACATTCAGTGGTCTTCATGTGGGTGACACTAGTTTGTATCCCATTGTGTTCTGTACTCTTAATTATTGTTATATCTTATTCTTTGTTTTGACATATTTATCCTTTTTATCACTATTTTGTTTTAATCTTTTAATATTGTTGATTTTATATATAGTTTATGATAACTGGTATTTTTTTCTTTTACTTTTTTGGAAATAATGCCCTTGAACTATGGAAATGCTTAATGTTAAAAATGTATTATTTTTAGTAATATAATATTTATTATTATTATTATTATTATTATTATTATTATTATTATTATTATTATCAATATAAAGATATGACATATTTTCAAAATATTTGTGCGTGTGTGAGTAAATTATGATTTGTGATGATTTGTTAAATGATGAATATTTCTTTTTTGGGGGTGCACTGTTCTTTTAACTTATATTGAAATCCAAAACATTTGATTAGGTATGATGCAATTCTTTAAAACTGTTCTTATCTGTTCAGCAGCCATATTAGAGCAAAGGCAGCCAAGCTAAAATAAACTAGGAAAGGCATGTAATTAGTTCAGATGTATGCATAGATTACCATTACGCAAACATATAATAAATTCATGTCTGTGCAAGCAAAACAACTCACTGCTCTCACATGATTACCAGAGCTCAGCTGTCATCTTTACTATAGAGACAGCTATATATATATATATATATATATATATATATATATATATATATATATATATATATATATACTGTGTATACATATTTATGTGTGAGAGAGGATGCATTCAACAGTTAATATTTCCTCCACTGCTCAGTAATGTCTTTGGTGTCAGTGGTTTCCTGACACGCTGGGTTGAAAAAGGCAACCTGTCATCCATCACTGCATGTGTAAACTGCACAAGAAAGAGTGAGTTAAAAGTAATTCATTTTGGATATTTGGTAAGTGCTTTTGCATTAAAGTTACACTTTTTTGAATGTATATGTATGCCAGTTGGTAAACCTAACACTATTAGATGAAAAGAGATCAAGGGGTCTTTCTCTTTCCAGTTGTGATATGTTCATCATTTTTGATGATAAAAATAAACCAGAAGGTCTAAACGAAAGCCATCTGCTACCTGACACTAGGTGTGTGACAATGTTCCTCTGCTGATGTACTGACAACTCCCACAAGAATTATATTCAGGGCTAATAACTAGAAGAACATTCACCTTGAACAGTAGTCACAGCACAAAAATAACTATTTAAACAAAAAAATTTTTTACAAGTATTTGTGTATTTGACATTATACCATTAATGCTGTCAATTGAGCTAAATTGTTTTGATCCTGGAACATTTCTTTCCCGACAGAGTTATCTCTTCTTTAGATTGAGAAGAGACAACAGTTTGATCTGCTACTGAGATTTGAAACTTCATTATTCAGATGTTTCCAAATATTATAAATTTATTTAATACCTAAGTAATTGGTTGATTTTTATGGTCGATTATTTTTAAGCGTAAAGATTTAATGCAGTTACCACATATCATAGTTTAATTCTGTTGTGTGATTTCTAAAGATACAAAAGCTCTAATTAAGTGCAAATGATTTTACTCTAATTAGACCCATCCTGATATAATTTATAAATAATCATGATGGTTTTCTTTGACAAGTTTCCTTCTGCACTGTCTGGCTGCTCTTAAATCTCTAAAGATTTACATTTGCAAGAGCTTTTATATTTGAGTCATTAGGTTGATATTGTACAATTCAGTGCATGTACAAACTACAAAAAAATTCAAAGTTGGGCCCTTGGTCAGACGTTGAAATGTATTAATATTACAGTGTGTGGGAATGAGGAAAGGTCTGTTTTGCCAGTTTAATTTGTAAGAGAATAGTTTGATGTCGCCCCCTCACTATGTGTTGACTGAGTCAAGCGCACATCGTCTCTGCTCTGTCTCATGAAGTTCAGGTTACAGAGTAACAGAGGCAGTCGGGCGAGTTTGCGGTGTTGTCTTCTCACAGCTGAGTGAGGAAATATGGGGTTGCAGTAAACAATTTCAGGCTGACAGGCTACAATTAGGTGAGGTTTACTTGTTATTCTTGGAAGTGCCACAAAGGTGGCAGCTTTCAGGAGATGAGAACTTTGTGTTTGCTAAGTATAGTGAGTTTAAGAAAGTTGTGTGTGCTTAGATAGATAGATAGATAGATAGATAGATAGATAGATAGATAGATAGATAGATAGATAGATAGATAGATAGATAGATAGATAGATAGATAGATAGATAGATAGATAGATAGATAGATAGATAGATAGATAGATAGATAGATAGATAGATAGATAGATCTATTTATGTAACAGCACAGCCGTTTGTATCCAACTAAAATGCTTTTGGATGTCCCTCTGCCTATCCGACTTGTGCCTTCTTATCAGACAACGTCAACTTGAATTACATCCATGTAGAATGAACCAGAATTCACAAAAAGTTAAACTTTAAAACTACTAAACTTCAAACACCATCTACAGAAACTGCTAGAGTTTGTACCATGTACCAAATGTACCATGCTAGAGAAAGACTAATGAGAGATCTGTGAGACATAAAAAAAACTTTAACAATAGGGAACAGAAAATCCATATGATATTAACTTTCATCTCCGACTTGGGATTTTTATGAAAAGATGATTGCAGAAGATTATCAGCCTGCATTTTACCTTTATTTCTGCAGTAG